>NW_010244347.1:22317-37525 GCF_000690775.1 Eurypyga helias | reverse complement strand
TGGGCTTTGGGGCGGGTGTGTGTTTGGTTTTTTAAATTTTTTTAATTGTTTCTCATACAGAGCATGGCATTTGAGGTTGAAATAAGGAAGTCTAAATGGGTGTCAGCTACTCTGCTTTGCTCCAATTGGTTTTAGAATCACTACAAGGTAGCATTAAGAGAACCAAGGGAAGCTGTTAGAAATGGGTGTACCAATGAGAAGACATGAGGTGGTAACGGTAATGTTGATTATAGTTTGGAAGACTTTCAAGGCAGTTCAGTGGGAGGAAGATGTCTGTTTCTTGAGAGGGTGCAGGAAAGGCACAACACCTGCTCCCACTCTTGAAGCTTAGAAACTTCTTTAAAATGTCATCTTACCAGTGAAGACAGCCACGCTTATCAGCCAGAGATGAGGAAAAACAAGCATTCCCTGGGAAAATGTTGTAGTAAGCTTGGATGTATGTCATGCCTTTGTGTAACATACACTCTTAAACATCTGAAGTGGAATTGGAAGTTTCAGCTCTTTCTAGCTTAATAGCAAATACTGTTAATTATTTGAGCTGGGAATCTGGAAATTAAGCAGGGCTTTTTGGTGAACATATGGCACCAAGACATTCCAGCAGAATATTTTACTGTCATGACCAGTTTTGTTGCCTGTGCAGAAAACAAACACTAAAGGGCAGCCTAAGGCACAGTTGGAAGGTTTCTTTAATACTGCCTTTGGCAGAATTTATTTCCAGAAATGTTGTCACAGAACTGGAAATATAAATGTCTCCTGGCACCACAAGAGCATATTCAGACATTGCTCTCAAATGTGACACTTCTGAACAAGCTGAAGGATAAAAGAGAGACTATTGTGCCCACTGACTGCTGATGAAATGCTATAAGCCCAGAAAAAAATAATTTTAAGTTATTTTCTGTATTATCAGCTCTCACAGTACAGAAGTAAAGCTGCATCTTTCAACACCCCAACTAAACTACCAAGTTACAGTCACATCGCTTCAGCTATGCTAGTTTATTATCTTTTTTTAATTTCTGCTGTTGGGCATGGAGAAGGTGCCTAAGGCTTCTCAGTACTGTCCTGCTTAGCTTTTGTTCTTGCTGTGCATAGAGAAGATTTGAGTGACTCCCTTTCAGACTAAGACCAATACCAGACATGTCGAACATCAGGTAAGATATGGCCTAGAAAGGCATCTCTGCAACTGTTTATGAGAATACCGTTTTTCCCAATATGCAGCTTCAGTGCTTATCTGGCCATAACTCGTTGATGTGTGAGGCCCAAGCTAGTGGTGCCTGAGCTAATCCTGCCTGGAGTCTGAATTTCTGGCTCAACACATGGCACTGGTTGGGGCAGAACATACCGCAGGTGGGTGAGGAAGGCTTAGTGGGCTCCAGAGTTCAAGGCAAAAGGTGCATATTTATAGTAGGAGGTAGTGAACCTGGGGTTGAACTCCTGGCTTGGACAGGTGAGACCTGTTGAAAAAAAATGTGACAAAAGTGAAGAGGATGACCCTGGGGTCCCTTTTTAAGAAGGCAGATTCTTGTGGCTCCAGAAATTGGTGCTAGATCTTCTGTTTCTGCTGTATCTAGTTAATGCCTGCCATGAAAGGTGTGCTCAGCTGTGATGGAGGGTCCTGGGCTACAGAAGCATGGCTCTTCTGCTCTAGGCTGATCTATTTCCCCTGCAGGTAGGTAGCCAGGCCTGGATCAATGCTCACATTGACTGTGAAACTCAAGATCAGAGAAAGTACAACCAAACTTCTTCCATGCTATAACTTCAAATTACTGAGTTCTTCATCAAAAAATCACAGGATAAAAGGAAGGAAAGAAAGAGGGAGAAACAAGTTGCTAACTGAGTAATGAGATCAGTGAAATACTTTATGGAAATACAGACATGTTGGATATTTTTAAATCATCTCATTATTCTAACTTTTGTCTTGTTTTGAAACCTTCTTTATAACTTAAGCTAATTACAAAGTAGACAAAATAGGTTAATTACAAATTGTGACAGCTACACAAATTGTGCAGCAATAAGGGTCTTCACACCTCAGTGTTCTTTATTAAAGAAAGGTTTTCTCAGCATGTGTACACATCAGACAATATTATCCAAAGACCAGTAATGTGAGCATGTTGTTTCTGTTCTCTTCAGTTTTCTTCAGACCAGATGTGGACTGAATTTCTCACAGAGGAGAACAGTGCCTTAGACAGTAAATGGAAAGGTCATAGAATCATAGAATGGTTTGTGTTGGAAGGGACCTTAAAGATCATCTAGTTCCACCCCCCCAGCCATGGGCAGGGACAGCTTCCACTAGAGCAGGTTGCTCAAAGCCTCATCCAGCCTGGCCTGGGATGGGGCATTCACAACTTCTCTGGGCATCCTGTTCCAGTGCCTCACCACCCTCTCCGTGAAGAATTTCTTCCTGATATCTAATCTAAACTTCCCAGCTTTCAATTTAACCCCGTTCCCCCTTGTCCTGTCACTACAGGCTCTTGTAAAAAGTACCCCCCAGCTTCCTTGTAGGTCCCTTCAGGTACTGGAGAGCTGCAATGAGGTCTCCCCGGAGCCTTCTCTTCTTCAGGCTGAACAAGCCCAATTCTTGCAGCCTTTCATCATAAGAGAGGTGTACCAGCCCTCTGATCAACTTTGTATATCCTTCTGATATTGAGGGCTCCACAGCTGGACACAGCACTCCAGGTGGGGTCTCACCAGAGCAGAGTAGAGGGGCAGAATCCCCTCCCTCGACCTGCTGGCCACACTTCTCTGGATACAGCCCAGGATACAGTTGGCTTTCTGGGCTGCCAGCGCACACTGCCGGCTCATGTTCAGTTTTTCATCCACCAGTACCCCCAAGTCCTTCTCCTCAGGGCTGCTCTCTATCCACTCTCCACCCAGCCTGTACTTGTGCTTGGGATTGCCCCAACCCAGGTGCAGGACCTTGCACTTGGCCTTGTTGAACTCCATGAGGTTGGCAGTGGCCCACCTCTCCAGCCTGTCCAGGTCCCTCTGGATGGCATCCCTTCCCTCCAGCGTGACAACCTCACCACACAGCTTGGTGTTGTCAGCAAACTTGCTGAGGGTGCACTCAATGCCTTCATCCATGTCACTGATGAAGATGTTAAACAACATAATCTTCTCCTATCTAAAACTGTGGATATTATGCTGGAATAAAATATACTGTCACAAACATTAATTCTTCAAAATAGAATCTAGACTAAACTTTTCACTTGTTTTATTGTGTCTTTAATATTCATATTTTTACATTTTACATTTTTTAATTTTTACAAGGGCCTGTTTTGAGAGGACAAGGGGTAATGGGTTTAAATTGAAAGTGGGGAGGTTTAGATTAGATATCAGGAATAAGTTCTTCACGGAGAGGGTGGTGAGGCACCGGAACAGGTTGCCCAGGGAAGCTGTGGATGCCCCATCCCTGGAAGTGTTCAAGGCCAGGCTGGATGAGGCTTTGAGCAACCTGGTCTAGTGCAAGGTGTCCCTGCCCATGGCAGGGGGGTTGGAACTAGATGGTCTTTAAGGTCCCCTCCAACCCAAACCATTTTATGATTCTATCATTTTATGATATTAAGAAATAACTCTAACAAATTCACAAATGCATTACTCAGTTGCCATAATTAGTTCTTGTAATGTTTGAAATTCTTTTTCAGAAGTACTTCAGAGGATAAAAATCATTTATAACAGCTGTTTGAGCTATTATTGATCCAATCTGAGTAATAATGAAAATTATTATAATTAAGAAACGAGGAGATAGAGAATATGATGTGAACATTAAAGGGATCTTATTGAAGTCTTCCTCACCATACATTCCCAGATTTGAAATAAGTTGAAAATTTTAAATGTCTTGTCGATGCTTATGCTTTTATTAGCTTTGACTGACATTGTGATCCATTACAGACTGCATGTTGCATTCCCATGCCATGAATCGTTGATGTCTCGTATATAATTACAGTCATATTAGCTCACCTTTCACTATAATCCTCTAAACCGAAAAGCAAAAAAAACCTATCCCTTTAAAGAAGAATGAGAAACCTGCTGGATTGCCAACCCAAGAGACTGACAGTGCTGCAGCAAGACATAACAACTGCATGGCACTCTCAGAAAAACAGTTCATACCAGGGTACAGAACACTGGAGGCAGGGATGCCTTTGCAATTTCAAAACTATTACTTGCATCTTATCTTTTAACAACCTTTTTTGCTGCACTTACTGTAACACAGATGTAGAAGAAAAAGGAGTGTATACTCCCCCTTTCTAGTTTTGAATGCCAGCAAGACTTACTTTCATCACAGGGCATGGGGACAGCTTTCCTGGAATTCTCACAGGACACTTGCCTCCAGGCATCTAATCTGCACAAACAAGCAAAGAGAAAGAGAGAGATAGCAAAAATACTTGATAGGATCTAGCCACTCACTTGCTTATCATAGTGTTCTGCTTTTCATGCTCACCTCTACTAGAGATCTGCAAAACTAAAATATTTAATTAACTTTGTATCTAAAAGCATCTGGCCTAATATTTAAGGTCATAAATGTAAAAGGTGCTGCAAGTAATCAGTTTGTCTCTCAAAATGTAAATACTGCAATGCACCTTGCTTAACATCATGGAGAACCAAATGTCATTTTTTTTTATATAGCTAACTAAATATTGCTTTACGGCAATAATTCACATAATGACTTCCCAATGGAGGAAACTCAATGCATTGACTTGCAGTCTGTGAAGTACTTCCATGTACTTCCAGTATAAAACTGGATCATTCATGAGGGTGAAAACAAATTTAGAAAAAATTATTCTTCTGTTTTGCATTCTGATAGTATTTTCTTAAGGGGATAAAATAATTCAGAACACACATTTATATGCACAGTATTTCATTATTTGAGTGTCTGAAAGAAATATATCATGGAAATGTGTGAGGTTGTCCAAACAAAACCAGATCCAATTTCTCTAAGGAAATTATGGTGTATTTTCCAAGTCCTGACATTTATTTTCTAAAAGGCTCTATGATTGTTTGGATACAAAGGGCTAGAGGCTTGCCTTTTAGGACTGTTAATCGCAGGATCACTCTGTAGAACACTTTTACCCACATTATACTCTCAGAAGACAAGTGAGAAATGTAAGTCATTTCCATGGCGACACCATATATTCTCCTGGCCCTGGTGGAAGAGTCCACAACCCCACTGAATTCAGCTCAGGCAGCAATTTGCTGAACAAGAAACATGACTTTGCAGGGGAACTCAAGCTCATCTTCAGCTAGGACGAGTTTTATGTAAGAGCTTTGAACTTGTATTATTTGTCTTCTTTATTGAGGAAAACTATAAGAAAAGTTATCCTCCTAAGACAGTTTCTTTTTTTCTTGGATAAGCTGAAAGCATAGTCTGACTGCACATACTAAGACTGAGAACTATCAGTTTTGATTTGGAGATGATAGCAGTATATTGTGTCAGCATATCTTCTCACTGATGAGAGTTCAACATAAGAAACTACTCCTGAATCAAAAGTAAGGGTCTTCTTAGGAAGGGGCGGGAAGGAAGGGAGAGTAGGACAAAAGGGAGAGGTGCAGAGAGAGAAAGTTCCATCAAGTGATAATTCAGTCTCTGTCGGATTTTCTTCTGCTTGTTTTATCTAACAGTCTGAGAAATATAGTACTCTCTCCAGACAAAAATGTGAAGATAGGCTTCACTGGAACAAAAAGAGGTATTTAACGAACTCTGCTGATGATATCCCTGGTAATAGAACAATGGCTTGCAGTGAAATGCCTTACTTGCTTTGTATTCACAGGAGTTCAACTATAATAGTAGAACTTAATGTTCCACTAGTGGAAAATCAGGTTATCCATCCTGAAGGTGTTTTCTAAGTAATAGGAAGAGTAAAAGAGCCAGGCAGGGAGTGCAGCAAAAATGTTTTGGTCCTACAATGATTTTTTTTTTCTTTTATAAAGGAGATATACACAATGCTCAGCTTAGATGCAAATGCTGAAATGTTTTCTCCACAAAGTGATATATGATACAGCCTCCCCACAAAGTCTCAGAGTTAGTCCCCTTCAGTATGCAAAAAGATGGAAAGTGTCATGGGGGAGTGGTATGACAACACATATGTTTCTCACCATCCCTTCACTGTACAGCTTAGCAACTACATATCACAGGAAGCACTCTACCCCTCAAAGCCTTAAATGGCATGTGCCATCAAAGTCTTTAATGTAAGCAATATGAACTATTTATATATTTCATGAAGTAACTGCTAACTTCAGTTGCACTGTTGTTCTACAATGGAAAGAGTGCAGGGATTTTTCTAGATCTCAGTAGGAAAGGCACAGCAGCAAATGCTGTTACAAAACAGTTTTGATAATAATAACACCACCACAATAGAAATAGGAAGAGAAATGTAGACAGTGAACAAATCTTACGTCTCTGCAGGTGCTGGGAACCCTGCTTTCTTGCAGTATTGGACAGCCCCAGCTGTATAGCCGTAGCAGAGTATGCAGATCCCATCCATGGTGAGGTTCACTCCTGCCCAGTACCATGTCCCCTTATATGCAGTGTAGCAAACAAAGCTATACATCTTGTTTTGACAGGTCTCTCTCTTTATGCCCACGGGAGCATGCTTAGGTAAACCTATCAAGGAACTGCATCCTGGAGCAGTACATATCCAGAGCCTTCCAGGTTGTTGCCCTCTATTGCTACATACCTGGGGTTATGCAGCAGTTGCTCATGCAAACATAGGGGTATATGAAGAACGAGACCCAGTATGGCTGTCAGGACTCGCCCAAGATCACTGACGCCTCGAACACAATGTCTTCCATGAGACTCCCAGTGGAACAGTACTTCTTGTTTGCTTCCCTTGGGGAGCTAAGGCAGAAGAAGGTATACAAGAAAGAGGAGCACAGACTGGAAAAGAGACAGTGATGGGATGACAGCCTGTGGCAATTAATGTATCTTTCCACTTTGGAAAGTCTAACAGTGTCTACAATTCTCAAGTTTTATCATTCCTCTGCTGTCAACAAACATCTGTAGAATGAGAGATGGTTTAAATAGAAGATAATACCAGCTGTGGATGTTAGTCTTTCCATTATCTTCACTGACAAACAGGTGGGCAAGAGATCTACCTATGATGGGCTCTGTGACTGTCCCCTCTGTGATGGCATCTGTGCTCTTTTAAAAGAGAAGAAAGGCATATAAATGTCGTACAAAGGAAATGTTATGAGTAGACTCAAGCGCAAAAATTTCAGAAGCATGAACATTAATATTCACTGCAAAAATCTTTTTTTTTTTCTCTTACATACCTAATTCAGCACACCAGATGTAACTGCTTTGTGGAGGAAACAGGACAGCATTATAAAAGAGGCAGTAGAACGGCCAGAGTTTGAAGACACGGTGTGATCAAGGCAGGGGGACATTTAATAATCTCCTGATCATAGAAATTAAATACTAATTAGAAGACCTAGTATGCAGCCCTGCCTCTTCAGTGTTCTTGTAAGGATGTTTTTTAAATTAGCAAATGTAGTTACCTGAAGGTGATAACTCATTTATGTGACTCTATTCTTGGATTTCTTAACTGAGACTGTATTGCCTGATTGAAATTCATTTTTCTGATTTGCAACTGTACCATGTACTTGCAGCTTGAAATGAATCAAACAGTGCAGTTTCTCTGAATCTGTGAGAGTACCCTCAGGGGTACTGTGAAGATACAATAGCAATGTATCTTGCATGTTCATTATATTGTGATGAGTTCCAGATTGTTTGTGAAGAAAAAAAAAATTTTTCACCAGAGTGAGTTCTGAATGGTGTATAGCAAGCAAGGTCTCATTGACAAATAAGGAAGAAAAAACAGGTAATGAAGAGACAACTTCTTAAAATTTCTCCAGCTAGGCTGTATGCTGAAAGAGTTAGGATGACCATGGGAAACACCTAATGAAGATCTAAGGCTCACAGTGAACTCCGGAAGAGTCAACCTCAGGAACCAAAATCTCATTATCTTCTGTTTGTGTAATGTTAGTGACAGTTCTTGACAGTCCAAGGATGTGTCAGAGCCCTGAGACTACTGAGACACCTTGGTCACCCTCGTCTAGGAGGGTGGTCCATCCAACACTTCTCCTTATGAGTCCAGGCCCATCTAAGCTCCGTCCTGGGCTAGTCTGATCTGTGTTTTAAGTTTGCTTGTCTCTAACTGTATCATAACATGATTGTGCCTAGCCATGGACCCAATTGCTGTGCTGAGCTGTGGACTGACTACCTGGTTTGACCTCAGACTTGTCACCTGTCTTGAAACTGCTGGACTGGATCTGACAAGAAGTAGCATTATGTGATTTGGCTTACATCCATAGACTCCTTGTCTTCCTTCAAATGTGGTCATGGATTTTTCTTTCATTTTCAAGTTTGAGGAAAGCACAGTTTTCTTGGGGCTTGGAAAGAGCTACATATGAAAACATCAGGTCTCAAAAATTACTTGCAATCAAATCCTCTTTGGATCACAGTACTCTTTAGTGAGCTGGAGGCAAAATACTCGTCCTTAAGAGATGCATCAGTCACATCAAATCTTCTCATAGTAGTCAAGAAATTCCAGATTAGACTTTTGAAGATAACCAGAGGTCAGGGAGTGGGGTCATTTATTTTTGTGTCTTTGAAGAAGATTTTGAACACTATCTGAAAATGTTCTGTATGAAACTGGAGTGTGCTTCAGACATGGAAAAGGCTCCAATCCACACTTTTACATTATTCAATCACAGAGTCTTTTGTGCCTTAATCCTTACAGAATCTAATCAGCTGAAATTAATGGACAGAGTTTGCATTTCTTTTAATTTATATGAGCACTTATTCCATCTAATTTTTCACAACTGACAACAGCTGCAAATCTAGTCAAGAGGCAGTCCCTATTTCAGCCAGCATAGGATGTGTATTTCTTTCACTCTTTGACAGGTAACCTTGTTCTTATCAGATAGCTTGAACAGTGGACCATTAAGGATTTATTACTCTTTGCAGAAACTTGGCTGTGATAACAACAGAAGGCAAAAGAGACAACTTCTATAGCCCACAGCCAAAATCTTTCTCTCTTTTCTTTATGCAATTCCTGGGAATCCTTCATTATAAAAGATAGATTCTTCAAACTGAGGAAGAAAATAATGTTATTATTCTGTTATTCTAATCTTTTGTTCTTAGAAAAACAATAACAATAGCAAAAAATAACTTTTTTTTTTCTAAAGAAAAGAAGGTAATTTCCATCTATGCATTCTTTGAAGGCAATAGTTACAGGCAGAATAGTCTATAGGATTATTTGAATGTGAACTGTATGTTGACAAATGATTTCCTGGTTTGGGATGACATATCCTTTTGTTTAAAGTAAAAATAGTTGTAAGCAATATTTATCTAGAATTTATATATATTTATCTAAATTTTCTTTCAACTTTCTTTGACCAGTATGACAGAAAATTATTAAGGAGGTCTGTGAGATATGTGATGATTTTCTACAAAGCTTAGAAAATAAGTTACCAGATACGTTCAGTTCACGGAATCCTATTCTAAGAATTATAGAGCCCTTTAGGTTGTGAGGGACCTCAGAAGGTCATGTAGCCCAGTATCCTCCTCCAAACAGGACTAACTTCCATGTTGTATTAGGCCTTGTCTCATCACATTTCAGAAATCTTCAAGAATGGATATTTCCCAGGAGCCTGACTCCATCTTCTCTGCCACTCCCTTAGGTAAAGGAAGACTGCAGTGAGGCTTCCCCTTTCCTGTCCAGCTCCCTCAGGCTCTCTACATACATTATCTGCTCTGTTCCAGCCTCCTAACCAGCTCCCCCAGTGAGACACTTGTGCATTGTAGGCAATGGCTCTCTAGGGTGGCTGTATGTCACTCTAGCCTGAATGGCCAGCTCCCAATACACATTTGGACTGACTAGGAAACCCTTCCTCACAACAGCAGCTGAAAGGTGGGCCTCTGGATGCACAACAAACCAGAGCCAAACAGCTGTCACAAACTGATAAAGAGCAAGCAAATCAGTACTTCTAATTTTTTTTCTTTTTTTTATTTTTACATATGGATTCAGAAATTAAAACTATAATAGCATTTTGCATTCCAATAGTACAGAATACCTAGAAGCAAGAAATTAAACTGAGCTGCTCTTAATGTCTTAGCAAATTGCACAAGGTACTTCAAGGTGTATCCCATATCTAGCTTTGAAGTCAGCAGGAGGTTGGCCTAGACACTATCCAAAGGTCTCTTCTAAATTAAATTACTCTGGTTTAATTTCGTAGCTTGAAGCACTCAGGAAAACTCTATACTATACTTAAAAGAACATCATCTGTAAAGACAAGAGCAACTGACTGACCGGATGAAGGAAAGAACTCTAAAAACCTTTTTAAATGGCGATAAAAGGATATATAGATACTTGAGACCAACATTTAGAATCCACAGGATGTTCCTAAAATACCCATTAAGCTGCTACTTAAAGCTCTCTACCAGTCTGTTCTCCCTGGATTTTCACTCCAACCCCATTTGCACCCCTGCCTCACTCTCTCTAACCATGTCAGCACAAATGCCTGTGGAGTGTCACAGTAAAAAGAGCATCTTCTTCAAAAGGGCATCCCAAACCTATCCTAGCTAAAAACCCTGGCTCCCCTTCAAGCCCATGTTGTTTGCTCTCTCCTTAACATGATGAGATTTATTTTGTGCAATACAGAACAGATTCAATAGGATAAAGTAAACAAAGAACCTTTATTCCCATCTGAACTAGACTGCAGGTTGTGGTATTTTTCTGAACTGACTGAAACCAGAACTGAAGACGAGATGGTTATAGCCCTGGGAGAAGTATATGTGGGGAGATATCTCTCTCATTTTTGGTATGAAAGTGATAAACTACCACAACATGACTTGAGGGGAAAAAATATAGCTAAGACTAATCAGAAGTTCTTCCTCTGGGGGCACGTCTAGGGCTTAACAACCACAATGGGCAGAATTTAAGTCTACTAGATTAAACACTAGTTCACTCTTGGGACATAGAGTTCCCACAGGAATCCCACATGAAATGGTTAACTGTGGTTTTCCCCTGTCGAGAGAGAACAGTTGATCACACTTTATAAGCCTTCTTAGCATATGACTTTTCATCCCCAACTTCTCTGTTTCCCCATACTTCTTCTTTCCTCATTCACCTTGAGCCCTCTGTTTCTTCACCCTATCTCCTAACCAAAGAACAACACCTCTCTAATTAATCTTCCTACTGCCGTTTTGCCACGTATGTATCCAAATTTGGTATTTCTGATATTGTTATCTAGGTTGTTTAGGCCTTACATGGTATTACTGTCATGGTTACACAGACACAGAGGGTCTTGCTCCCCTAAAGACCCCCAGTACTACTTTCCAATTGTCAGTGAAGTTTGAACACATCCCACATAATTCACTCATAACCATCTGTGAAATCTGGCCATTCCTCAGGGCACTACCTGCAACTTTTGTCAGCTTCATGCTGTGTTATTCATTACATTCAGCAAATTCTCTTGTCATGTCCTGTAGTTTCTCATGGCCTGGTCAATTAGCTGTGATGCAGTTGTCTGCCTGCACACCTTAATAAAGTCCATCCATTAAATGGATTATTTTCTAGTGCTAATTTGCCAGGAGACAGGCCTCTCTTGCTGTTTTACTCTATTAGATTTGTTAACTAGTACTGTCGAGTTTTTGATTGCATTTACATAAAATACATTCATCTCTTTTTCTTGGTGTGCTCATTCAATTCGTTTTGCATGGTATTGTAGTCTGAAAAATAATTGTCAGTGTAGCAAACTTATAAAGAAAGCTATGCACTTAAACTCTGCTCTGGAAAGTTTACAATGGCAAGAGTTGCCAATTTTCTCATTATCCTCAGACAATTTTATGTGCAAGTTCAACAGAAAATGACCACTGAGCTATTATTTGTCATCAGAGATCATATACGTCCAGCCATGGAGCAAAAAGTTTTTGGGAGCACATAATCATTGCATTTGTAGATTCATTCTCAGCAGGCAAGGTGAAGAAAAAATGTTTTCAATAGAGAATCATAGAATCATAGAATGGTTTGTGTTGGAAGGGACCTTAAAGATCATCTAGTTCCAACCCCCCTGCCATGGACAGGGACACCTTCCACTAGACCAGGTTGCTCAAAGCCACATCCAGTCTGGCCTTGAAGACATCCAGGGATGGGGCATCCACAACATCTCTGGGCAACCTGTTCCAGTGCCTCACCACCCTCTCTGTGAAGAATTTCTTCCTGACATCTAATCTAAACCTCCCTGATTTCAATTTATACCCATTACCCCTTGTCTTATCACTACAAAAAACAGAAAAAACTAGAAAAAACAGACTAAGACAAACTAAAACTTCTGGAAGTCAGCTGCTTATTTATTTGGAAAAGGTAAGTGGAATATAGCTGGAATTACGTATTACATTCAAAAAGTGAGCGACGTATGTGAACAGTGTTGGACCAAGGCCTTTTGCTCAGTCCTGGCAACTCAGTCCTTTGATTCTTGACCACTCTGGATACACATAAGTGACACAGCTGGCAAATGTGTGAACACAAAAGCCCTTCCCTAAAGCAGTTATGAAACCTTGCTGCTAACCTCTCAAATCCTCCCCAACTTGCTAAATTCAGCAGTACATTTCCAGCGTACAAAGTATAGCAAAGGGATCTAGGCTGTGCAAGAAATCCGCTGGAACCAAACAAGTGTTTGGCAACAGAACACCACGAATACCGTGATGTGATAGAATCATCAATATAAGGATGGCCATGTTGGGCCAGACCTAAAACACATGTTCATGGTGCTGATTCCAGTATCCGGCTCCTTCTGACCAAGAGCAGCTGGAGGACCGAGCCTGTCCCTTTCATTTGTTTTTCAGCCACCTCAGCACACCAAGCTGACATATGCACGGAAGCATCTTTGTAACTGCAAATTCCTGCACTCAGGAGGTAAGAGTCAGCTCAGAACTCGTATTTTTATATGTGTAACTAGGATTATTCTTCCCCTCATTTGCATTGTTTCATGTTTTTCTAACTATAATTTCATAATTCACTCTCTTGCCCAGCCAGTACCATGGTGAGTTTCTGCTGTAATAAAAACATGGACACTTTTTTACCCCACTGATACCTCAGTATCAGCTGCAAACTTTGTCACCTCACCGTTTACTTCTTTTTCTAGCCTGTTGACAAATGCATTGAACAGCACAAGCATAAGCCCAGATTCCCAAAGAAGTCTACAAGCGGCCTTACTCCACTCTCAGATGTGACCTCTGTGCACTTCACCCAGCACAACAAAAGCTCTCAGGAGATGTGGAGGTGAAAGTGAACAGCCACTATGAGCCAGAATTAAATCCTGTGGTAATGCGTAAAAGACGAAACATCCAGCCAGCAAGGAAATGCTTTGCACAGAACAAGCACTTCATCTTTTGGTCCTGGTCCTCAAGGGAGACTTACAAATCACTGTGCAGAGATGCACCTGAGAATTAAAAGCATAACACTAGGACATCGAGACCCATGGATTCAATAGAGACACTTTTTATGGCACATTATAGTCTCGTTCTTCCTACTCCAACATTTTTGTGCTCTACAGAATACAAAAACTCACTCTCCCTTTCTTTCCCCCCTTGCATTAATATCCTATCTGCTCAGAAGGCTACAGACACCTGTCCTTTCAAAGTTAGTCTGATAAGTAACTAACTCACCTCAGAAGTGAGGTGCTTCTGGAGAAGGGATTGCCTGCTCAAAACTTGTCTACTTTTCTCTTCATTATACCGCTTAGTCTAATCAGATATTACTGCCTATAGGCCTTATGCCGGTCTTATCTTTGGACCACCATGTTTATAACAAAATGCGATACTTTGTTTCGGTTTTGCTTGTTGGTTTTTTACATCCACAAGGGATGCAGCTGGATTGTCATATCTCCAGTCTTGAATACTGACCTAATATTTCCCAAATATGTTTTCACTGGCAATAGCCCAATGCAGTGCATGATTTCAGTCTGACCTTGAACTTCCAAAATACTCCCAGCTGTCTTGTTTACATATGTAAAAGTGATCAGCTGACTTAAACCTTTGGCCATCAGGCAATACTAGGCCAACACTCAACACCAGTACTCAGATTATCAGCTATCCAGAATATGAATCTTCAGCAGAAGAATCCCTCGATTATCTTTCATTCCCAAGAAAATCTGTCAGACAACCAGTGCAAGCATCCTGTGTCTCACAGACAGTGAATGAAAATGGAAAATAATAACCTGAAATATTGAAAGGCACAATGGGATTGCTAGTTCCTATGTTCTTTAAGCAGTTTTTTTGCTTAATGGCTTACAAGGAGCTGCAAAAGGAACAGATGACACAAAGAATGCTGAGCTTGCATGTCTTTTTGAAAGAGGTCAGAGGTTCTTTTACACTTTTTGCTCCTTAAATGGACATATTTACCCTACATGTCCATGAAATGAAGCAAGAAAATAAGTTCTGTGCTGAGACACTTCTCTCAACTGAAAACAATAAGATCTTAATTTTACTGGCACAGAGATCACAGTAACATTTCAGTTTCACAGATTCACTGAGTGGCAGGGGTTGGAAGGGACCTCTAGAGATGCCAGAGCAGGATCACCTAGAGTAAATCACACAGGAACAAGTCCAGGGGCTTTGGAAAGTCTCCAGGGAAGGAGACTCCACCCCCTCTCTGGGCAGCCTGTCCCAGTGCTCTGTCACCCTCACAGGGAAGAAGGGTTTCCTCATGGTCAGGCTGAACCTTCTGTTTTCCAGTTTATGGCCACTGCCCCTAGTCCTGTCACTGGACACCACTGAGAAGAGCCTGGCCCCATCCTCCTGACACCCACCCTTTAGATATTGATAAGCATTGATAAGATCCCCCCTCAGCCTCCTCTGCTCCAAGCTAAACAGCCCCAGCTCTCCCAGCCTTTCCTCATACGGAAGGTGCTCCAGGCCCTTCATCATCTTAGTGGCCCTGTGCTGGGCCCTCTCCAGTAGCTCCTTGTCCTTCCTGAGCTGAGGAGCCCAGACTGGACACAGTACTCCAGGGGCGGTCTCATCAGCACAGACTAGAGGGGGAGGACAACTTCCCTCAAACCTGCTTGCCACGCTCATCTTAATGCATCCCAGGATGCCATTGGCCTTCTTGGCCGTGAGGGCACACTGTTGGCTCATGGTCATCCTCTTGTCCACTGGGACTTCAAGGTCCTTTTCCCCAGAGCTGCCCTCCAACAAAGGGGAGCTGAACAA
>NW_010244347.1:13794-21773 GCF_000690775.1 Eurypyga helias | reverse complement strand
GGCACCAAGAACAAGTTGTTCCATCATCTTTCCAGGGATGGAGGTGAGGCTGACCAGCCTGTAGTTACCCAGGTCCTCCTTCTTGCCTTTTTTGGAAATTGGAATAACATTGGCTTTACTCCAGTCCTCAGGCACCTCTCTTGTTCTCCAGGACTTTTCAAAGATTAGCAATGACATAGCAATGACTTCCACCAGCTCCCTCAACACTCGTGGGGGCATCCTGTCAGGGCCCATGGATGGTTGTTTCCTAGTTGTTTCACTCTTCAGCTTCAAATATCATTTATCTTCAACAGACAAATTTATTTGTAAATTACATCTTTTTTTTTCCTCTCCAGTAAAAATAATTTTACAGTTAAGTGCAATTTAAGACAATATTTAGACAACTAATAACATTGATAATGCTGATAACATAGAAAACTGTAAAAAGCCTCAGTCCTTGATCAAACTGCTGAAAACAGTTTCAATGGGGTGGGATCAAACTAGTGTGGATTCAAGGCAACTAATTCCCCGTTAGCCTGTTTCTTCTATGACACTGCCAAGCCCCTTGTTGCCAGAATATAGCCCCAACTCCTTTCGAACTTTCTGATCCCATGTAGTAGATTGAGGGACCCAAACCATATGTGTCTTTCATCAGCTAAATCCTGTAGCAGCTCATATCAGACATGGAAATAATAATTAGTGTGATAATTATTGAATATTAACATGCCTGGAACTTCCACCATAGGAAAGATCTAGGGAGCAGAGAGCTTTTCTTTCTTTCCTGAGATGTCTCTTGGAGACAGCAGAAAAAGGAAGTGGAAAAGGACACAAAATTTTCGGAGAGAGGTGGACATGATATACCTTGACTTTAGGTATTTCTCTCACAGCATCCTCATTTAAAAACTGAGGATGAATGTAAAGCACAAGACTCTTAGATTTGCTTAAAATTGTCTGGACTAACATGCTCAGGAGGTCATGTTTAACATCCAGTTGGAAGATGGTAATGAGTGGAGATTCGTATTGGTGCCCATGCGGTTCAATGTTTTCATCAGCGGCCTGGATGGTGACAGAGTCAACCTTCAGGAAAACTGCAGAGGACACTGATCTAAAGGTGTGGTTATGACTGTTTGAATTTGCCAGATCCAGTAGCCCAGGAGCAAAATGCTGCTGCAGCTCCATGGCTGCAGGACCTACCAGTAGCAAGGCTGAGTGTGTCTTGGCCACAGGCACATGCACACGTGCACATGTGTATAACACATGTATACATATACACACACAGATCAACAGACAGGAACACTCTGCCCACACACAAACACAGACAGCACCCGTGCCCTCAGCTCTGTGGGGATGCTGAACTGGAACCCTTCAGAGGTCTCATCCAAACAGCATTTTTGTGGTTCTTCAGATGGTGCTCAGTTAATTGGGGGTAGCAGCTGCACAACCTCTGTCACTGGTCTCCTGATTTGTATTACTGGAGCCATGGAATAAGTCAGAGACCCAAATTTCTCTTACCATTTCTCCCCTCCCCCAAAGTAAGCTGGGAAGAGCAGAGAACCTGCCTAATCTGATTTTCATAAAATAAATCTGATTATGGAAACGTAGAGTGCTTGCTAATGCAATCAGCATTTCAAAATATGTATGATTTTAACGAACAAACCTGACAAAAGGTTCCTAATTATGCTTTTAAGCATACATTCATCTTCAACTTTCTGTATTCCCATAGTGTCTGCAATGTATTTTCTATGCTGACATATGTATTTTTTGTTGTATTCCCTCTTGACTTTTTCTGTGAACCAAAAGCACTTAGTCACCCAGTAGGGAGAAAAGAAAGATACATCAATTTAATTTTTTTTTTTTTTTTACATACACAAGTAGCAACCAGAAAAAAATAAACCTTACAAGTAAACCATGAGAGGAAGTACACTTTGGTTTCAGCATTAAATTGGTATACACAAAGATAAAATACCTCTGAGTGATCAGCTACTCAAATGCACAGTGAGAGAGAAGGGAACAAAAACAAATTATGAGATGTGAAAGCAAGATCTGTAGTGTTGTGTGAAAAAACTTGGACAATGAAGGGCAGAAAGGGAGGCATGATGGGAGGCAAGAAAGTTCAGCACTATATGAAAAGGGAGGTGTATATGAGACATGCCAACAAAACCTACTATGCTGTAGAAAAGAACACATTCAGTGCGAAGCAAAGAAGTAATGTGATACAAAAGAGAAAATAATAGTTTCTGAGGAGATACAGAATGAAATGTGATATCTAAAAATAATCGTGTGTAAAAGTGAAAAGTAAAACCTTTAAAAGTCATAGGTGAGTAGAAAAAGGCATAATGAAATGGGAAAATCATAATGAAATGCAAGTGTGTAAGGAAAGGAAAAAGTGAAAGAAATGTAGGAAGTAATTCAGACTGATGTGTAGTAAAAAAATGCTTAAACAGGAGGAAATGCAAATAAAACAATAAATAATGTTATATTAAAAGGGAAACATAACAGCCTGGGGAAAAGAATATTCAAAGTAAGGTGACAGAAGTAAAAGGTTAAATAAGAGGTAAAAATGAAAAGCTGTAGTGTGACACAAACAATGGCACATGTGCTTTGAAAGCAAAAATTAAATAGTGCTACACGGTGGCAAGAGGGAAATAAAAGATGCAAGAATACATGCAAGGGGATGCGAATGCATGTGATAGGAAAGTTAAAACAGATGTTGAGCTATAGGGTGAAGGGCATGTGTTAGAAATGAAGATGCATACTGAGTTAAAAAAGTGAAGCACTTCAAAGAGGGGTGAAAAGATAAACACGAGATGTGCAATTTAAGACCTAGTCAATTGGAAGAAACAACCTGCAGTAAGGACATATGTAACAAAAGGGAAACCTGAAAAAATATAATGAGATGATGAAGAAATGGGTGATGATATGAGCAAAGATCACATCTGGTGCATCTGAAGCTGCTCAAAACCACAAACAAGTACTCATAAGTGGAAAAATGAAACATAAGCCATGCATAAGGACTTGTAAAATGGAAATGTGTAATGGCATTTTAAATACAAATGGGGAACAAGATGTGATTAATGGAGCTGCATAATGAAATGCAGAACAGATATAAACATTAAAGGAGAAACACAAATCTAAAATGGGTAGTGTTATACACCAAAGGAGGTAGTATATGAGTTAAAAAAATCAAAGCAGGTGATTCCTTCAGGAAACTTCTAAGAAAAATTTAAGCTTGGTGAGAGACAAAAAGGAAAATTCTTTCTGAAAGGGGAAATCTAAAAAGAAATGCAAAAATAAAACTGCATAAATTGATAAAGAAGAAGAACACAAGAATATTCAAAATCAGAAATTTATCATGAGCTACAAAATTTGAAAAATGTCATTAGAAATAAATTAAGCTGCATAATTCCATGCATTATGGAGAGTGCAGAAATATCTCTGAAAAAGAAAACATAGAAAAAGATTCACAATCTGAAAAGGAAATGTGTGAAGATTTACAGACATGAAAATGTATGCTAAGAGGCACTACCACCCCCAAGTTTCAAAAAACACAAGTTTCTTATGCATTCTGTAAATGAAAACCTAGTATGAGGCACAAAACTTAACTTTGCAATATGATACCATTCAAGTGAATAATGAGATATTAGAAGAATATGTTTACTGAGGTACAAAAAACCCCCATTTTACTCAAGTGTAAAAGAAATGACAGATTTGAAAAATCATAGTAAGAAGCTAGTAGGAATATAGGAAATCTATCATAAGATGTAAGAACTTAACTGAAGAACATGAGAAAAGAAAAACACATGGGGAAATCTGAAAGCTCATGCTCAGAATGCTATACATAGTCTGTAATGGGCAAGAAAATTAACTAATAAGCGATGATACATGAAATTCCTAATTAGATCTAAAAGTACATAATGAGATGCTGAAGTCAAACCAAGCAGTGAAATAAAGATGAATACGCACAGCAAAAACCAAAACTGGAAACTGGAAATGAGATGTAAAAAAGCATTCATATTGAGATGCAGAATCAAAAAAGTGGGTAATGAGATGTGAAGAAGAAAACTCATAATAGATTGGAAATAGATCAGAAATACATAGTAAGCTGAAAAATTTTAATAAGCCATGAAATACAAAATCTGTAAGAGTAATGATAGGCAAAACCAGAAATGCACCGTTAAGATCAAAGAGGAAAAATCACATAAGATGAAAAGTTAAGTAGTGAATCATGTGGTGTAGTAGCGAAAATGCAGAATGAATTATGAAAGATTAAATGCATGATAAAATGCAAAAAGAAAAATGCACAGCAAGTTGTGAAAAATCAGTGTTTGACAGGCAACAAGCCCCACAGTGTATGGTGTAACAACACTGAAATCCACAGTGAGGGTCCAGAAAAGGAGTAATGAGATGTAAAATCAGAAATAAAATTATTTGTGATAACAATAATTCATAATGAGAAGCAAAACTAGAATTGAAATGCTAATGCAGCATGGAATGTGGAATGCCAGAAGAGATACAATAGCTGAGATGCATAATGGAATATGGGAGCAGAAATATATGATGAAGTGTGAAAAAGAAAACATGTACCAACAGAAAATATTCATAATAAATCATGCATAGCAAACCATCTTGACTTAGAAGGACTGAAACACATAAAGCAGTGTGAAAATGGAACAGTATGGGTGTTGAACCGTCAAAACTGAAACATGCAAGAGGTTCAGAGCAGGAATTTTACTCAAATATTTGAACAACAGGGTTACTTACCCAGTCACCGTCTGTTGTGGGCTTACTTTACCTTTGATTTTTTCTTTTGGGCTTGCCTCACTTGTCTCAAGTCAAATACAGAAAGGCTCTGACACCCCATTCACACATGAGTTCTTGACATCCAGCGATAGGGTGTGATAACGTGCCAGTTTCATTTTGTGTGGTATCATCTCTCATCACGTCATAGGAACAGACTCGACTGGCAGATTACATATGAGAAACAGCCTTTGGGAATTCTTCCGCAGGCATGCCAAGGCCACCAAGCAGCTTATTGATTGTGGAACAGTTTCAGCCTTGAGGCATTTGTGCCAGGCCCACCAACAGAAATGTGGATGACTTCATTAGGTACAGGTCCACAAAAAATAGGTACTCAGTACGATAGGTACTCAGTGATTTTGAGCATGTTGATAGTGTGTACAAAGCCAGGCGTAAGTGCTTAAAGAGGAAGGCAACCAACTACATCACACTTTTGTTACCTCCTGCTTTATTCATGCCAGGCAATATGGCTACATCCCCAAGCAGAAACAGCGTGTGTGACCTAGAAGCACGCTCACAAGCCTTGGGAGGGTCCCCTGATCAAACGCTGGGTCTGCTTACCCCCTCACAGTGCCTTCTGGGGTGTCTCCAGCCACTGGGTGTGACATTGGCTTCCACCTGTGAATATTTAATGCTAAATAAAGGTTGCAGGTACTGCTCACACAGGAGGCTCGTCACCCCTGCAGCGTGCCTACAAAGAGAGAAACCTCTGAATCCCAGAGAGGAGCAAGATTTGGGTCATGCAAGGCATGCGCCAGGGAGGCTACACAGCCACAGGCAGGTTGGGAACATGCTTCACGTCGACAGTGGCGAGCAGAAGGCTCTCTGGGATAGGCATGGGGATGCAGAAGCAATAAGCCCAGCTGACCTATACAAGGCCATCCTACCCCTAAGACAAGTACCTCTCAGGCCGGTCTGGGAACACACACCAGAAATGCAACATGGCACAGGCTTGGTCAGCCTTGGTGGGGTGGCCTCCTCAGGAGGGATCACTGCCCTGAACACATGCTGCCTTACTTCTGTTGCCATGAAAAAGCTGCTGCTCAGGAAAGACATGCTGTCAAGGCTGCCGCTATTTTTTACATTTGGAATAGCTTTTTGGAAAACGGCTTCAAACTCTCCCAGGGAGCTGGCTAAAGTAGAAGAGGGCAGCGCTGGCACTGACCTCTCTTTGTGAAATCTCCCTGTCTATTGTAAAATCACCATGGCACACCACGGTGTGAAACAGCTGAGTCATCAGTTCTGACTGTACCGTACATGCCTGGCATGCTGGTGGTGCAGGAGCAGGGCCCCAGCTCCTGGGCAGAGAAAGTTGCAAGGCCCTTGCATGGTATCTCTAGGGGATTTCCTTGTTCTAGTATCTGGTACTAATAAGAAGTGCTCCGTCATCTTTATAACTGCCCGCTAAGATGCAGGCAGATACTAGGTCATCCATCAGTCTCACCTTTTTCAGAGCTTCTCAGCATCAGTTGCTTCCTCAAGTCGTATGTTACCAATCTCTGATGCTGTCCCGTACAGCGAGATACTTTATGTTATGCTAAATGTTATGCTTAGGGTTCCTGAAAGGGTTGCAATAAATGACAGACCTTTCTTCCCTGCAGTCACCTGAGGTCAGAGGAGCAGAGTATAACTCTTCAATGTAACCATGAAAAACATACATCAGAGAAAGGGCTTTGCAGACCTGCCTTGGACCAGCTTCCAAAGGCAGTTCTGCCTCAGCTCCAGTCTGAAAACAGGGCAAGAGACTTCTTGAATTCTGCAAGTGGTGGCTGAGGAAGGACCACTGCTGGGGAGAAGCGTGTCTGGGCACCCTGCTCTTATACAGTGTTTTCCTCAAGAGATGCCTTGTGCTGTAAGGTCAGGACAACCTTCAGTCTTGGCTTGGAGGATAACATGAAAGAACGACATTAAGTTGTCCTTCTCAGTGCAGCTTTGCAATGGTTAGCATCAAATGCTTTGACACAAGTGTTTCAGAAGTTTCTATGGAGGGCAATGGTTGAACAAAAGTTTTTAATAAGGAGAAGCTTGTATCTCCTCACTTATGATGCTTCTCCTTCCCATAGTGCCCACACAGGTTCAATCCGATCCCTGATTACTTGAAAGGATCAGCACCAGATCTGAAATGCCCAAGACTTAGACCCATCCCCCAAAAATAGGAAACTCCTCATAGAAAGCTGACTGTCACCTAAGCTTCAGGGAAAACTCCAGCTGGCTGAAAGAAAATCCAGATTTCACCAATAACTTCGCTTCAGAAACTCTGATCCTTCCAGTACAATAAACTGTAAAATTTGATCTGACAAGAGGCAAAACCCTCAATGGCATTAAGCTTATTAGACTGATTCAAAAGCAAAAGTAATACTGTGATTAGTGTATATTGCATGCATTAAGACCGTAATGAATAAGAATACAGTCAGTTGCCAGAAGCAGCTGTAGAGTCAATCCAAATTACTCACTGAATGGCAGAACGCTTTAAAAAACAGCTAATGTTTTGGATGAGAAATAACGCAAAAATACAGACTTTGATAGTAAAGATAATAAAGTTAACAGCTGAATATCATGGAGATACTGAATGCACATATAGACTCCATTATCTTTCCACAGCATGCTTTCCTTCTATATATCCTGCAGCCTCCATTTATACTGTCTAGTAAAAGACTATTAAAACAATGCACAGTCAGCTACAGAAAATACTCACAGATTGTTTTAAATAAATTAGCATTCAGCAGAACTCAGCTTTAATGGTGCAAGAAGCATTTTGTCAGGGCTAAAGAGCAACATGAGGATCGTATATCTTCAAAACAAAATTTCCCATACAGTTGGTGAGTGTTCCACTTTATGAAAATGTTGAGTAATTTCTCTTTTTTGAGCAAAGCAAAATGTCATTACAAAATAGTAGTCTTGTTCTAGCTAAATGTAAGTTATCTTCATGTATTTTCTGTGCACACATTGTTTCTCCTATAAATAAAACAGGCCCAAATGTTGGAAAGGCACGTACACCTCACCTAGACCTCCAAGATTTTAAGAGGCTGTTACCATAATCTTTGTAACTCCTCTCTAGATCACCATTTTGTTTTTTTCTTCTGTAAGATGCTTGTGTGGTTCTCCTCTGGGACGTTGCTTGGGTGATACACTGCAGCCCTACAGTCAGCTGAACCCAAACAGAAATTGGCACCAAGGTTAGACAATGCTTCAAAGAAAACAGG
>NW_010244347.1:0-13763 GCF_000690775.1 Eurypyga helias | reverse complement strand
TCCTGATTGAAACATGGAATATGCTCTTGCCTTCTTCTGTATTTTAAATTGTCATGTTACCATGAATCAAGGATGTGGACGAGAGGAGTCTGGTATTAAACATCTCATCTGCTGATACATAATCTAACAGTGCCCCGTGTGAGTTTACACTGGCTGGCAAAGGCCACTTTGAATCTCATTTAAAATGAGTACTAGAGGTTCTCTAGAGGCCACACTGAGCAGCAGAGTTGAAAATTAGAGTTCCTGTAGATGTCATGACTCCCACACTGTATTCTTCCACAAACACTGTATTAGAAGTGGGGGTAGGCTGACTTTTAAATTTTTCATGCTCATAAATAAGTAACAAACTGGTTATTTAGCATACAGTCAAGATTGAGTAACATATTTTGTTATAAAACTTATCTTTTTAATTACAATTTTGTGAATATTAAACTGTTTGGCTTGAATTCTGTTATTTACACTCTTGCTGCCACTGACTGTTATTTTTTTTAGTTTTTAGCTCATGCAATACAGTCATTTCCAAGACAGATGTGCCAAAACACAATTTCCCCCAGTCTGAAAATAATAAATAAAAACAAAACAACAAGACAGAAAAAAAGTATCTTATAAATGTTTCTTTTAAACGCTTTAGTACTTTTGCATATGAAGCACTAGCTACAGTTGCTACATGCAGAACACGAAGGCTTTTTAGGCTCTCAAGGTTGCCCAATTATGTTCAAGTGATAATCCTTTGAAAATGAGAAATTGGAATTTCACGTACATTCAAAGGCGACAAAACTCTGTAAAGATGTGGCCTTCACTGAGTCAAGTCTATCCCTTCGCTGTTTTACTCACGAGCAAACAGCAACTGCCCGGTGAGCTGCAGACCAGATCCGCATGCACCTCACTCCGGTGCGGGGCTGAAAGGACCTTGCCTCCAGATCCTCCACCCAACAGAAAAAAAAAAAAGTCCCTCTTTGAGTCTCCCAGTGCTTCCTCTGACAGCAAAGAGCAGGAGGAGAGGAAGACTCATCCTCTGCTGGTCCTTCTTGTAGTGGGAATGTGAGTCTTAGACAGGAACAGATTCTCAGCATCTCTCTGCAAACATAGGGGAATACCACCAGCAAAACATATGTCTCTACATTTGTTACACTAAATTCCTATCCAAGCATCCCTTTTAACAAAGGGATAGAGGACCGTGCTGTGGCTCTTCAGGACCCCAGCCAACCGATGACTCACGCTTAAAGGAGGGCTGAATTCTTTTTAAACATTTCCCACTGAAGTCTAAGGCAAGAAGTCTAATTACACTTTATGCTTTAGCGCACTTAGAAGAACAGCATGATTTGGAAATGGCTCTTTTCATAAAATGGCTCTGTAGAACACATTTGAAAGTGACTGCTTTCCTGAATGCAAATGTGTGAATTCCTCTAATTATATAACTGGGGAAAAAGAGGCTTTTTTTAGACTGCAAATAGCTTAAGAAACTATGAAGGGACAGGACGGCTTCTCCCAATATTCGTTTTTAGCATGTTCTCTATTCTAGTTCTAAATACAAATAACCAGTGAGATTGCCAGAACTTTCTTTCTGTTATTTAGTAATTAGATGTCACTCTCTAAAACAAACAAACAAGAAAAAAAAAAATCACAATTTTACATTCCAGCATGTCAATCCTAATTATGCAACATTGTCACACTGAAGTCTGGAGCCCGTAAAATCCATCACATGGAGTTCAGAAAATTAGAAGGAATGTCTCAAAGACTTCCTATTACAAACCTTAAGCTGACTTTATCCTGACAGGTAAATAGCAACCCTGTAGTAAGTACAGCATCTGATCGCATGAAAAAGCAGTAATAGAAAGTGTGGTTTTTGGTTCTTTTAATGTAATTCCTCAGCAGAAAACTGGGAAAACAAGCATCATGGCTGCATCTGAACTCCTTTAGAATATGTTTTGGAAACTAAACCAGCTTCTACCCTCACTGCTTAGAGGTGGGAGCATCATCAGGACAATCTAGAGACCTCTGCCCGCTTACCCAGGGTGGGTACGGGTCCACTTCAACTTTTATTTGAAACTGTCAGGGGAACATTCGGCTGCAGTCAGTCAGCCCCACCTATCTCACTGACCTGTCTGTTGACAGTATCAGGCAGAGACAGGTCTGCCTGTCTTTCCTAACTACAGGAGGAGATCTGGTCTTTAGGTATTAAGAACTCGATCTGAATGCTGATCCTACAGGTACCTACGTACCAGAAAGAGATGTTTATTCTTCTCATGACTTGCACTCGTGAGGAAGCCCTGGTCTCTTGGTCAGTTCCCAGGACAGCTGCAATTGGAAGTTTAGGTACAGACGGGGTCTGAACAATCCCTAAAGAAGTTGTCGGTCCTGCCCATGGATCCTTATCTTCCAGCTGCCTCTCTTCCTACTATCACACCGTTCGCTGTCATCTGGTCATTCAAACTTCCATTTAAGCTGACAGCCATCCAGATTTTCACAGCTGGAGACCAAGTCCCTTATGTCCTTAGGTTAACCCTCTCTGATCCTGCTACTCATTGTTTTGTAGCCAGTAGGACAGGAGGCAGAGTTGTGAGAGGTTTGTTGCATGGCCCACTGGAGCTGTGCATTCATGGTGGAAGTGCTGGGAGTTGTCACGAGGGTTTCTGAGGATAGAAGAGATCTTCCCGTAGAGAAATTTTCTTTGATAAAGGCATGTCTACACCACAGTATATACACTTAGGTAAATTATTTTTTGGTCTGTACTTGGCTTTCTTCCCCCAGCCACTGTTTGGTTTATGCTGGATCGGGTGCAAAGGATGGACCAAGTCTGCATACAGTGAGGACAGGGAGGGGACTAGATCTCTGGACCTCCCTGAGCAGGTGAACTGACAGAATGGTGGCACCAGGGGCAGAGGGGTCCAGAATCTGCAGTGTGGTTGGAGGGTCCCAGTCCTCAGCACCCCCAGAAGCATGGCCGTATTCCCTGCTGGGGATTGGAGGGGAACACTGTGAGCACCAGTGACACTATTGACATGTACGCCGTTTGCATCATTTACAGTGTTGAGTTCTGCCCAGGCATGGATAGAGTGACACAGAAGGTAGGAGGGGACAGAATGGTGAGGCTGAAATAAGTATGTTTTGTCTCTCCTAAGGGCTCCTAGTCTTTCCTGTACAAATCAGAGCCCTGCTACCTGGCTACCTACTTTCTGTAAGTTCAGGAAATTGCTTTGCAGCTGTCAATTTCCCACTGTAACTGGATTTCTCAAATTCCACAGGGCAGTTTGCAGAAAACCCATTCTTAGCTTGTTTCTCTCAGTTCTCCATCTGCTTCACGACTGTCCCAGTTTAGATCTCCATTTATGGTGGGCTACCTGCTTTCAAAAGACCCCAATTATGAGCCTTTAGGTGTACATTTTATTCAAATAAACCAATTCCACCCACAAGAGCCAATTTACCTCTCATTTTTTACAATAAGATAGATTGTTCTCAACCAACTACTTGAGTAGTCCCAGGATTTTCTAAAGGTTTGGGAAATAATTGTAGCACATGGGACACATTTGCAAAAGCGTCAGTCCCTTCTACACATGGGAAATTTGTCTCACGGTGATGGGTGTCACTTCCAGACCATAGAGTAGAGTAGACTCCTGTGACAGCCCTGGGAGAAGCTGGGACAAAGGTTTGGCTTCCTTGCTATTGGCCTGTATATTGGGTACAAGTGTCAAGATTTTGGCAGCAGTGGGGCTGCAGAGAGATCTGATACATGAGCCTCCTTCCCCTCTGTGCTGCTCCAGGTGAGGGAAGAAGAGTGGAGAGTGAAACTGAGACTGAGAAAGGGGAGAGGAAAGGTGTTTTAATGTTATTTCTCCCTCTCACTGAGTGGATGGGGAGTGAGTGAGCAGCTGGGTGGGAGTCTGGCTGCTGGCTGGGGTCAACCCACCACAGCTCATCAGTGACTTGCCTGTCATGTTGTGTCTGCTCCCTCATGTTTGTGAAGATGGGCTTCTTATGGGCTGATTACTCTTCTGGGAGTAGTCTGGCAGGGTATTATTTGGATTCTCCACCACCATAATTATTCCTTTATGTGTGTGAAGACAAAATTTTTGTAACATAACCTAGTTCTAAATCTGTATATCCTGCAAGATGCAGCTAGCTGAAAGCATTGGCCAGTTACAACCCTCCAGTCCCTTTAGAAATCCTCTTCCACTATCTGTAAGTCTTATTATCTTCCCATCTTTTTAGACCATTTTCATTGCAAACCAAATTTTTCTGGTCAAATAATAATATATACGATCATTCAGCTTCTTCATGCTTTCAAGACCCATAGCAACATCAGTCTTACATAATGTTCTGCTTCCTGGATGTGAAGATGAGGGCACAGGCATGCAAATTTTTGTGTAACTATTTGCTACATTTTCTGGAGTCTGGAAATTCATAAAGCCAAAGGAGGGTTGAAAAGCAAGAAACCATCACGGAAACATGTCTATCACAGCAGACAAACTATGCTACACTATTCCCAGTGACTGGTTCTACACAGACCAATGATCCTTACTGCTCAAAAGACCCTCCAAAAATATCATACATCTGTACAGCAGGTGGAAAACTTCCCTGTACTTGATCCCAAGATCTAACAACACAGGCATGTATGCATATCTATGTATGCTTTATATACGTATAGAAATTCATTTTTATATATGAATGTGTGTATTATGTAATCTCACATGGCAATAGAAGTGTTCAAGCTCTACTTAAAATTTTTTGTATTAGCAGTTTTTGGCACAAAATATTCTCTGGTCTGTTTATAGGACCCTATCCAATTTTTCCTATTCATCTATAATGGTTCTCCATATCATCTAAAAGTTGACAGTGCATTAGACTAGAAAAGCAAGAAGGTACCAGTTAGCCATTTCCTCTGTTGATACCAAAGCATCTGGATTTCCTCACCCTTTTCATCTACCCTGTGAGGGAGGTAAATCCTCCCTCTTTCCTGCACACCAGATTTTTTTCTGTTCCCATTAAAATATCATGAAACATTGTTGGGTAAGATGTATAAAATACACACATGTATACAGCTACATGTTGCTTTGTTTTACACTAATAATGTTAATGAACTTATAACTCAAATTATATCTTAAAGATTAAAACACCCCATTACTAAATATCAACCACCAGTTAGCAAATCTTCATTCTTCTTTTCATGCTTAAGTATAATTACCTCACTTTTAGCAAAATGAAGAGATCCAGCTCTTCAAAGTAGAGAACAGAGGCCAGTGGTGTGGGCTGCCAGTATAATAATTTCATATGAAATCAGTTATCAAAATTAGTGATAAAGATTAAAAAATGTTTTATGGCTTTCACAAGGTATAAGTTTGGGGTTTAGAACTGACACCCTGAACACCTGAAGGAGCAGTTCTTCATGCTTCAGGGAAAGACATTTATCTGCTTGTACAAGTGGAGAAAGCTTTGTCCTTAGTATAATGCATTACACGTAAGTATGCATTTTTAATGGATCTGCTGCTGTCTGTTCCTAAAACATGCCTGAAAACTGAAAATGGAAAGGAATATTCTTTCCTGTCTCACTTTTTGTTTCTTCAATAGCACTATTGAAGATGTGACTTATTTCTAGAACGGTATAGTGTAGTTATGACATTAGCTTTGGGTCCTCATCATCTCTAAGGAATAATTACTGTGATTTTGTCCTGGAGTATAACATCAAAGCTCCCTTTCTGTATGTGGCTCAGATACAAATAAGATGTAACTGATGTTGAAAAGTGAAATTTTCTTAACCTCACACTGTATGATGAAAAAACCTGGAAACAAGAAAACTTTACTATAATACCTTCCATAACAGACTTCAGTTTCAAGTTAACACTGACATTTCCAACATTACATGCTAGAAAAGGTAATAAAAGCATATATTAAGGCATACAGGAAACATGGACTTTTTTGGTGCTTTCTTTTCCATTTCTGCCTAGTGAACTGCAAATTATTTAACCAAAGAACACGTTTGTTTGGATAGCAAGGGAGCCAGAAGTATATTAAATTCACTCAGAAACTCCTGTGACTCCATCAACTTCTACTCAGAATGAAAAAAACCAGTTAATGGAAACTTTTTATTGTTATATACTGATACCCTTCAACAGTTAAATTTTAATCCCAGCATGCAACTCCTAGATGTGACAACACTACGAGGAAAAATACATTTGTAGTTTGGATAGGTGCATCCGAAGTAGAATAATTTTTTCTAGCTTGAGTAAGAGTAATAAGTAATGACAAGCCTCATTCTGGGATATGAGACTTTACTGCAGTAGTTTAAGAGATTATCACCCTGATTGTATCGTGACTTTAGCTTTCTTCTCCTTACTAGTTAGTTGAATATGCTGTATTGCAGATATTTCAAGCCCCAGTCTAGTATCATCTTGGACTGCTCATGAAGGTGGGTTTGTTCTAGGGCATCTGAGCTATAATCTGTCATGTCTTCATGACTCTTTTTTGCTGTATTGGGTAGGTGAGAATTAGTGTGGATATGCCTATTCATATTTTCATTTGCTCCATAGATCTCCCCTGCATATTGACTTCAGGAGGAAAACACTGATAATCAAACACTCTGGAAACAGGACTCCATAGATCTAGTCCCTGGTTTTACATGCAACAAATTGCTGAAACATTGGTGAAATATTTCAGAGTAGTATTTTAAACTGTGTCAGTTAAAAGAAAAAATTCTCCTCAAACTCCTCATTTGAATCAGTTAGCTGTTCATTGGAGGAAAAATGTCCATGGCAACACTCCACAAATTTTATGGTGCAGCATAACTGATGAAGATATGTAAATGATTTTGTACACACGTATTGTGTTTAACTGACTACTCAGATGTTCAATATTAGTTCATTGCATCCCCCTAAAGTAAGATTTTGATTCTCCATTGCCCTTCTGTCATTTGCAACCACATGGGGATGGCGGGTGGGGGTTGCAATTCATAGGAATTCACCTCTCAGCGAGGAAACAGCTGCTTTTGGTGGGAGAGGGCTAGAAGAGATGTGGCACTTCGAGAGACTGGTTCGCTATGATGGCTTCTGCTTTCACTGGTGACATCCGTGTGAGCAGGCTGTAGCTAGATAGATGGTGTGCTCATAGGCAGTGTAGGAAGAGGTTTGAAACCAGGTGTACAGCTTGGTATCTATTTTCAGACCAACAAATGGAATGTTAGTTACTGAATCATTTGGGCAATAATTAAAATAACATTATTATTTTGTGAACTCACACTGGTTTGCTCACTTGGACTTATCTTGGTATCCCTAAGATCTATTTTTAAACTGCATATAGGTTGCCATTTGGCTGTACCAATGTGTTTCTTAGGCTGATAAAAACTCAGGGAAAAACATTAACTGTCAATAAAGGGACTATGTTAAAGGCTTTGCTCTCAAAATTATTGTTCTATTAAGAGAAGACAAATTAACATTTCTAAACATAAAAAAGAAGTAATTCGGTTCACAAATAACCTCTCAAATAGCTGAACTCCAAGTATAGCCAGAGAACTGCTCAATATTTCAGAAATAATGATATATTTATTTAAGAAAAAGCAGTGTTAGCACAGATCAGCCAACCATCAATACACGGCTGTACACATGAGCCTGTGTAAATAAAAGAATGGTGCTGTATAGTGGCTAGAAAAATACACCGGTGATGAAGTCTTTTCTGAGAGGAATGGAGAAGAAACTCTCAACTCATTTCATCAGCTAATAGATTTCTTACTAACATTGGGATAATTCCTGTTCTACACATTCTGTCACAAAGCTCGTTTGTACCATTTTAGGGAGGGACTCATTCTCTTAATTCCCCCTAGAATCCCCTAAAAAATTGCCTGGGTTTGACAAACCATCAGCTTTTCTTCCCGTAAGATCTTTAAGTCTCTGAGCGGGGTCGTAGAGCTATAACTGCATTTTTGGAGCAATCATCACCACCACGAGACAGCAGGTACTCCATGCAGACCTATATGAACAGAAGATGGCATAGGCAGCTGCCTTTTAGGCCTCCATGTGTTGATTGCCTATTCTAGTTCATTTAAATGAATGCTGAGGAATGGGGAGATGATGAAAAAAAAAATGTTGCAGTAAATAGATTGCTTTAGGGGAAAAAGATGAAATCAGTTTAGCCACTAAATTAACCATAATGGTGCAGCAAATAGAGATTCATTTGTGGCAATACTAATGAGGAGTGCAGAAACACCTGAAGGAGTTAGAAAATTCACATCAAAAAACTAGTGAAAGTCTTTACTGTCAAATATTGGAACTTGGCAACTTTAGTCTTAAAAACATTGTTCATATCAGGATGTCCTTAGTATAGCTAGTAAAAGAAATACCTTCTATCATTGTCCTACTCAAATGCTAAGATTGTTATCCTTACATGGAAATTAAGGTGGACTAACCCATGGTTTCTTCACCTCAAACTAATATATTGTTCAGTGGCCTTAGATAACTCAAAGTAATCAGGGTAAGAGATCTAAGTGTGAAGCTAGAAACAAAGCCTTCAAAGTTTTGAATGAAGGACCAAATTAGCTAAAGAAGTGAGGCTGTTGCAGCTTCATCTCCCCAGGTCCACCAGCTGCAAGGCTGGGATTAAAATTTAACTGTTAAAGGGTACCCTTTATTCTTAGTAGAATTTTTGGAAACAAAAATGTTGGGAAGTGTTACATATTTACAATGAAATTCTGCAAAGACTTTGGCTTTCACAGTTTCAAGAGACAGTACTAATAATGGAAAATCACCAATACAGCCACGGCTCTTGATGAATTTTATCAAAGATGGAGGAAGCTATCAATGGAAAGACACACATAAAAACTGCAGACAGATAACTGATACTGTCTGTGGGCTTGAAATGTTTACTTACTTTACTGGCATACCTGAAGCCAAAATCATGATTTACATTTCAGTCAAAATGTCTTTGACCCATGTCTAGTCAGGACAAGGGGTAACAGGTTTAAACTGAAAGTGGGGAGATTTAGATTCAATATCAGGAAGAAGTTCTTCATGGAGAGGGTGGTGAGGCACAGGAACAGGTTGCCCAGGGAAGCTGTGGATGCCCCATCCCTGGAAGTGTTCAAGGCCAGGCTGGATGAGGCTTTGAGCAACCTGGTCTAGTGGAAGGTGTCCCTGCCCATGGCAGGGGGGTTGGAACTAGATGATCTTTAAGGCCCCTTCCAACCCAAATCATTCCGTGAGTCTATGATTTTAACATCAGAAAAATTCTGCACACACTGAACATTCTTGGTATCTCTCATAGAGAGAAGAAAGGGATCCATGAGTGCCATTTGTAATCTAGCTACTACTGCAGTATAAGGCATCCAAAAACATTTGAGACAGTGAATGTGCTTTTGTATGGAATAGTATCTGCTTGCTTTCATTTACTACTGATATTTAATAGTGAAAAACATTTCCACTTCATCATAGATGGACCTTACTCAGTCTTGTTCCCACCATACTAAAATCTCAACTAGGCAAGGAGAAAGTATTGAGTTGCAATTGTTGTGAATAGGAGGTGAAATGTGTCGGTAACTTGTCAACATTATGTTAGTTCATAGCAACATAAACCCCTACATAGAAGACTACCATACATCACATCAACAATTAGGCCCTACAAACCTTAATCAAGCAAAAATGACTACTGAAGATGATTAAGTTGGTTCATGATTAAACGTACTCTGCTGAATCACACTCTTTAGTTTTAAAAAGCTTAATTCCCTGTTAAAAATTCATTAACTGACATTCAAGTAGACCACAATTTTCTTTCATCCTGGATAAATAAACTATAAAACAGGAGCAGATTTAGTGGAAAGGGAAAAAAATTTGTATGCTATTTTAGTCATTCAGATTTCTGCCATTAAAACTTGGTTTCAAATTTTATTTTACTAGAATTTGACCAGGTCACAAAAAATAAGCAACAATTGCATTCAGCTGTGAAAATAAATATGTGCATTTGTCAACACAGTTTTGCTCTTCATCAGTACAAGGCTGCTCTTTTACAAAGCACACAGACTTCTGCTGCAATAAAATTTCTATCTTCCCAGAGGAAAATATGTGCACAGTTGAAGAGAAATACAAGTTTAGAGCATGACATAATCAATAAAGGGAAAATAACTCAACAAAGTCTATTAAATGTTAATAACAGCTCCTTCTGCCTTGCCTGCCTCCTCCCCCCAGTGGTAAAGATGATCCTGCTGACTAAGTGTGGAATACATTCCAGAGATTTGCTGAAGCAAATGTAAGTTTGGGAGAGAGATGTGGGAAAAGAAAATGAACTGGAAAAAAGGAGAGAAACCTGGAAGTGAGGGAGAGCAAATTACCTTTCATTTGTTTTTTCACACAAAGAACTTGTGTAAATTCTCACAAGATGTGAGGTATCATCACCTTGAGTCTCCTGATGGCCGTGTCAGGTTGAAAAGGCTGTAGACACGCCACTTCTTCCCTGTGTGGTAGTTATGCCCACCCAACAAAATAATTATGGAGAAAATGATTAGAGCAGTAACAACTGTAAGACAGGCAGAATGTCTTTATATCTGCTGGTTTCCTTCATGAAGAAGTTCACTTTGTACAGAATGACAAAGTCTTGTTATCAGCTCCATGTTTATGCACTGCTCTGATGTTGAAGGAGCTCTGTGAGCTGCTTTAGCAGTACTTTGTAATGTTATTACTTTTAAACTTCTCCTTTATGGACATTTTAATTCATGTTTTGAACTTTAGAGAATCTAATGTATGTGAATATGAGAGAAAGTTTCCCAGTCTCCTCCTCTGACTAACATTAAAACTGTAAGTATACATGACTTACAATTTGGATGCAGTTTAGAGAATAGAATCATAGACTGGTTTGGGTTTGAAGGGACCTTAAAGACCACCTAGTTCCAACCCCCCTGCCATGGGCAGGGACACCTTCCACTAGACCAGGTTGCTCAAAGCCTCATCTAGCCTGGCCTTGAACACTTCCAGGGATGGGGCATCCAGAGCTTCTCTGGGCAACCTGTTCCAGTGCATCACCACCCTCTCCGTGAATCATTTCTTCCTGATATCCAATCCAAATCTACCATCTTTCCATTTAAAACTACTGCCCCTTGTCCTGTCACTACAAGCCTTGCTAAAACCTCTCTGTCTCTCTCCATCTCTCATCACCTTTCTTACAAGCACTCTTTATATACTGAAAGGCCACATACATATTGCTTACTGGTACTTCATTTCAGTTAGCAATATCCTGTACAGAAGTTAAATAATTTCTAAGTATTTGTAATTAAATCTATTCTTAATAAAATTAATGTGAAATTAAAATTAAGTTGGATAAAAAAATCACATCATCACTGTAGTTCTTCTACTAGTGTGACTGCAGTAGGAAATCCATGTTAATTGGATGGTTATGAAAGATCATAAAATTATAAAATCTCAGACTGGACCTTTGTATTTCTTCCCAGAATGGACATAGTATGTAGTCAGGAATCAATGCACATTTTCACTGCTCCAGTGCAGACTTAGACAAGGAAAGAAAGTGAAGTTAAGTAACATTCCATTCACATACGTACTGAGCCTTTTGCCTGTGTACTAAGCTGTGAAGAGTGGTCACTAAAAAGCAGATATAGAAGTCTAGCAACATTCTCTCATTCTTAATCTTAACTGAGTTTAACATGGCAGATAGGAGGTGAAAAAAATCAGAATCTCAATTTTTATTTGAAAAATAAGGTATTTCAGTCAAAGGCCATTTTCTTCATTCTGCAGTGACTGAGATTGTGTCAGCTGGGAATATAAGAAAAGGAAGTGAAATATTTCACTTGGCTAAAAAGCTCGTTCTGAATGTCACACTCCAAAATACACCTAGTGTCAGAAATTACTTCATCCTGCTGACTGTGAAGGGTTTTTTTTCAGTTCTAATCACTAATTATTGACAAAATAAACATGGTCTAGATATATGTCAATGATCTAAATTAAAATCACAGTTATTCATTAATTTACTACTCTGTTAAATGATCACATTTAAAAGAAAGAACAATCCATATTAAAAATTAGCATCAACTTCATATTAATATTAAGAAACCAACAGCAAATTGATACTTTTCTTTGTCTCCATTTCTTTGTATTGTCATTCTTTTAAAAATGTGTTGACCCAAAAATAGGTTGTAAATATTTCATTATCAAGTCATTAGGATACTATTTTGAGTGAATGGGATAACATAAGTATGACTGTGAATTACCAGTATCAGAAGAGCAAAACGGAACATTTCAGTGCAGTATGGTATGCATTCAACTGCACTATCAATTATGAAACCTTCAGATTAAGTTTGACTGTGGTGGAATCTGAAAACAAACAGGTATTGGACTTCCTGTCATGTGTTTAACTTCCCTCTTGAACACATCACTTGGGACCACATTCTCTGCCGTGGTTTGTAATTTGGAAATACATTACTTTTTCCTTCCACCAAATCACCAACTAATTTTCCTGTGAATAAGCATAGCTATCACAATGCTGCATATAGAATCCACTGATGCTTGTGAAGGGGGCTTGTCAGACACAGAAGGAAGAATACTCATCCCTGACAGCAAAGGGAGAGAAGTCTATCTTACTACAGCTGCTTCTCTGTAAATCAGCTTCAAGAAATGGGAGGAACTCTGATGTCTTCTAGTCATACCCATTATAAACTCTAATACAAGATCCGTAATAAGAAAAGATGATGAGGGACATCGAGGAGAGACTTCATCAGTGTTGGAACTGGAGAAGCCAGAAAGCATTACTCCTTATACCTAGTTAATAACATTGCTTTGTATATGAGTGAAGTGGTTTTGGCTGGACTAGAGTTTGTTTTCGTTATTGCTGAGCAGTGCTGACACAGAGTCAAGGTTTTTTCTGCCTCTCACCCCACCCCACCAGCGAATAGACTGGGGGTGCACAAAAATGGAGAAGGGACACAGCCAGGAAAGCTGGTCACAAGAACAAAAGTGATATCCCATACCATGTGACGTCATGCTCAGCATATAAAGCTGAGGGAAGAAGAAGGAAGGGCGGGAGCTGTTTGGAGTGATGCCGTTTCTCTTCCCAATCAATCATTACATGTCATGGAGCCCTGCTTTCCTGGAGATGGCTGAACACCTGCCTGCCATGGGGTGAATGAATCCATTGGTTTGCTTTGTTTGCTTATGCAGCTTTTGCTTTCCCTATTAAACTGTCTTTATCTCAATCCAGTAGTTCTCACTTCCACTTTCTGATTCTCTCCCTCATCCTATCAGGGGTGGAGGAGTGAGCAAGTGGCTCTGTAGTGCCCAGCTGCCAGCCGGAGTTAAACCACAACAATGAGTTAAACAGATTGTCCAGTGTTTCATTTCTTAATGTGTGTAGTACTGGTGTGCTGCTAGACATGTCAGTGCCACAGCTCCTGTTAGAAGACACTATGCTCCTGGAAATATGGGAAGCTTTAAGGGTATAAATCAGCTGTTTGAAGTAGCTAAAGGGCAAATAAATCCCCTCTCCAAACAGCAGCCAAGTGGCAGTGTGGCTTGCAAACCAATATGCTTAGAGCTTACCTAAGACAGAAGGAAAACACTTTAAAATAAACAAGGTGACGGTGGCAAAGGCAGAGGAACATTGCTAGCCTTGGTGAATGTACAACAGTTTTCCAAATACAAGGTTGGTGTTAAATGCATCTTCATGGTGACAGGTATATTATACAGGCCACTGCATAATAACCAGGGCTATCTTACAACCCTTTTGACTAAGGGCACACCTTAGAAGTTACAGACTGACTGGGTGTTGTGGTTTAACTCTGGCTA
>NW_010244346.1:0-55269 GCF_000690775.1 Eurypyga helias | reverse complement strand
AAAAAAAAAAAAAAAGCACTCAGATATCTCTCAAATGTAAAAGTTGCCCATTCCCGTAAGAATAGCAGTTATGCTGGCACCTGGTGTGTCACACTGTGTATATCTAGATGAAAGGGAGATTCCTGGCCAGCATGTCTCCACAGCTCATTGATCTCCCTCTGCAGAAAGACTGGTATGTCTCCCTACAGACTCCTCGGCAGGATGATTTAAAACTTGCCGTTGAGCAATTTAAAGTCTGGCATTGGATATCTGTATGTTGCACAGTGAGGAGCATGTTGGTAAGCTGCCACTTCTCCTTGCAGAGGAGGGCATTAAATCCCATAGCACTAGCAACGTCCTCTCAGGGTAATTTAAGGGATATTTTGTTAACGCTTCTAATAGGAACCAGTGAGTCAGACTTGAGAGTGAGAAATCGGGGGACATGGGAATATGCACTTGCAAAGAAATGTGGGGATGGAAGGAAAGAGAAGAAAAATGTATATGGAGTGGCAACATGAGAGGGAAATGATGAAAATATGGAGTATGTTTAGTGGGGTCACATTTTGCTTGGCGTGCTGTTGTAATGGCAACTAAAAGCTCTAAGCGTGATGTTAGTAAGTACTTATGGATAGCTACATTTTCTGACTTGGGAACTTTAATCTTAATGTCTTTGCTGCTCTCCAACCAACAGAATTGCATGCTGGTACACTTGGGCTTACAACTCATAGTTATAATGACATTTCACAACAGAATGCAGCTTATGTGGCTTTGAATAATTAAAAGGATCTTCAGTGTTTGGGAGTATTTCAAAATTTTAACTTTAATAAAATAGCTTTCCAATCAGAAAATACTGTTACAGGCACTGGAAAACCTACTTAAAAGGGGAGAGGGAGGAAGGGGCAGGTGTGGGGTATGTTTCCATTTTTGGGAAGAGCCTCACTGTGTCTGCAATCATTTTGAGTCATTACATAATTAAGAGTGGACATATTTTGATATGATTATTTTCACCTGATGCAGCAAAGCTGGTGGTCTCTTATTTTCCCATCTCCTGAACTGGAGAGCTCTAATTCTGTGGCTCTCCACCTGACTTCCACTTTTTTGCTTTTCATTCCAGTGATCTATTCACTCAGTTCTCATCTTAGCCTGTGCTGCCAATTGTGTACCTATCGATTATCCAATGTAGTAGCCTCAATATACCCAGTGTAGCAACTCATTTGTCCAGGGCATGTCTCCATATCCTCTTCATTGTAGTCTGCTCCTCCACATAGTCTGTTCACCAAGACTTTTTTATTCATTTTTACACATTGCATTTTTTTCCTTCTTTTACTCCATCTACTGCTAAAAAAAGTTTTATGGCAAACATGTAGTTTCAAATTTCTGTTCACTCACGGGTTTCCTTTCTTTTGCTTGCTGACTATGTTACTAGCTTTACCTCACCTCTAGTCCTGTTCCCTTCCCTTATCTTTTCCTGTTGAATTTCCTAACCAAATAGCCCAGAATTCAGCCAGCTTCTTTGAAAGCAACCTGGCTTCAGTTCCAAGAAAAACAATGGAAGATGATGACTAGCATTTCTTAGAGCAACCTCAATTTTCATATGCAAAGTCTTTCATAGGAAAGTGATTTCCATCTTGCCTGAAGGTAGCCAGGTATAGCCTGAAATACTGGCCACTTCGACAAGTAGAAAAGCATTAATTTGATGGCAGAAATTGAGGAATGTATTTAAGTGGGTATATGCATGTTTGCATTTTAATAGAATCACAGGCATCCTTAAGAGTTTAATTTTTCATGTAATTACATTTTCAAGTTGAAATTTTCTTTAATGCTAAAGTTATCATCTTTAAAACATATTTCAACACAGTAACCTTTTTGGTATTTATGCACATCTGTATATCTCGGCAGAGATAAGATCAGAATCCTTAGATCACCAAGAATATGATTGCCAGATAGAACAGCATGAAACAAAATACTTCTGAACTGAATCTCTTTCCGAATATTTTGAAGTGTTCTGGATTACTGTAAGACTCTGCAAACGAGAAGGTCTTATTTTCATTTCAGTTGGCCTCAAAGCCTTATTTTAGGCCCATTTGACATGATGTACACTGAAGAAAATCTGAAATGTATTCCCCAAGGTCTGATCTACATTGTTGACAGAGGAAGAATCTTATTCAGGGTCCTGCTACAGGTTAGTCTCTGTGTTAAGTGGCCAGATTAAAACATTTTAATCTATTTGTCCTTGGTCCTCTGAGCCAAAGTATGATTAATCACTATGTCTTTCAGCCAGCCATTCTCTGCCTTGTGGTCCTTAAAATAACCGTGCAAAGAGCTGGCAGGGATGTCAAGATAGTCTAGTACATAAACTCTTTGTTGGTAGACAGAGGTTAGGTTTCATCAGTCAGCTTGATGGGAGCAGGTACATTACAATGTGCTGCTTATCTGTATAAAGTCTTTGCAGTCAGTTACTGAATCATATCTATGTCATCACTTCAACCCTACTGGTGTGAAAGTAAAAGCTCTACATCTTTTACTCTACTTTTATGTTGGGAATTGTAATTATCCTTTCTGGTTTTTTTGCTAAAGAGAAATTCCTTAGCAAAAAATCATTTCAATATTTCAGTAACTGGGTCAAAGAATAAATAATAGGCACATTGCTCTGGAAGAGTTTTCAAAGAAAGTGCTTAAGTTTTCTGCTCTTGAAGACTTAGACATCTAGCACTTGAAATTTTTGCTGAGGATTTTTTAATTTTTTTTTTTTTAATTTGTAAAGGTACTATTATTATAAACAAGTTAATACCAACCCGGACAAACCTACATAAAATATTTTGGCAACACCTCTTTTATTTATCTGATAATAAGCACTTAGTAGTATAAAAGGTATTTGCCTCAGCTTTATTTTATGTTAAAAAATAGAGTATATGCAGAAAAATGTCTTTTGGGTTTTGTGAACTTATACTGTTAGACTGTAAAAGTAATGTCTGAGTTTATAGTGGCAGGTTTTGTGACGAGCTCTGCTATCTAAGGTGTATAACCTTCCAGCCTTCTCACTATGCTTACATTTGTCATGTAGTGCTCGCTAGTGAAGTGTAAGGCTACCAAGCCTAGATGGAGCCAGTAGGAAATGAAACTGTCGCCACAGATACTTCAGACAAAATTAATAATGCTTAGTGGCAGGAAAGTGGCTCACCCTACCACCCCCCAACAAATGGATTGAATGATGATAGAATGTCTCTAAGCCTTGCTAAGTTTGTGGCCAGGCTGGCTTTTGGTCTGGAAGGATGTCTGGTTTCTTTTTCCTGTGTGTGCACCAAAGTGTAACTTGCTTATTCATCTTACAGACTGTCTTTAAATTTAATCATAGTTTGTACATGTTTATCTCACAATAAATATGATGTAGAAGGAGATGAAAATGTTGGAGAACAGGTTTTATTATGATAGAAATAAGAAACTACTTCCTTTTATTACAGATGACAATTATTAGACTCTGAATCTTATTAAGTAGTAGATTTCATGACCTTAATTCTTGGGATGTGTAAGTTACTGGCCCACTCACTTGTAGATTTTCTAACTGATCCATGGGATCAGTTAACTGTTGTATGTCCCTTACATATTTTCGTATTGATGGGGCTGTTAGGAATTGTACAGTTTCTGAAATAATGCAAGCAATGCTTTAGTTAAATTTAATATTTAAGAAGATATATTTGTCCAGATTTGTTTTATTAACACTCTTAATAAGTATTTACAGAATCTGCCCTGGGCCTGATGTTGGGTCCACTGCTGTTGATGCCTCTGTTCTTTGGATTACTACAGTGAGAGTTAACCAAGCCTCTGGCTGTCTAGGCTGAGAAGAATAGTTTTTGTAGGATTATGTTCTCATTAATACAAAATCAAAAAATTATTTGGTAAAAAGAAGTAGCAGGCAAAAATTGCTAAGGTAATGCAGCTGATGTTATCTTTCTTATCAAACTGATACATCCACTTTTAAGTAAGAAGTGAGGTGAGATGGGATGAGGTTGATAGCAAACAAAGTCAGTTTGCTGAAACTTTTGCAAAGTGCGAAGTGAGAGAGTTTGAGCATCAGTCTAGCAAAGAAGCTTAGTACACCATAAGGTTGCAAATTATGCCCGTCACACTTACCAAGTTAACTGTACCACCTGGCTTCTTCAAGAATGCACCATGTCCCTTGTCTCCTCCATCTCCTTCATCCACTCTCATATCATGCCTTGAACATCTGTCCTGCTTCTGAGTAGCTGGTTGCACTTGAGAGCAATGGCTCTAAAACAGGACTGAATAAGCTCTATAACAAAGTATTAGTAGCATAGAACGAAGTAGTTTAAGTAAAAACAGATCTTCAGAACAATAAATCAATCTATACACGTGCTTGCCTTTGCCTAAGGGTCATAATTTTCAGGAACTGGGAAACACCCACCTTCCTAAGATATTTTTTCCACAGCCTCCCCCACTGGCAGCCTATCTTTCCACACACGGCCTGACAATTGAATCCCCACTCCTTTCCTAGGAGTGCCTTTTTAACTGTTTCATGCTCTTTGAGCTTTTTGTCCTCTGCACTGGCAGAGCAGCAGTGACACTTTGGACTGTAGCCTGGAAGTATGCCATTGTCCGCAATTGCTTCCCCTTTTGTGACTGTTGAGAGGCTCACAGACTCATAGCTCTTGTGTTGTTTTCTCCAAATATCCTCTTCCCTCCTCCAAGTATTGAATTAGATCCACTAATTTCTTCATGAACCTCTAACAACTCACCATAGTTAAATAGTCAACCTAGTCTTCCTGATATAATGTTCATACAATTTTTGCACCTTTTGGTCTTAGTTTACTATCTTGCCCCCCCACACTGACCAGGGTCTCACTGGGAAGTAGTGCAAGAAAAGCCTGAGCAAGAGAAAGGTACACAGAAATTTGCCACTGTGAGAAATATGAACCAGGCATGAGTTGACAGAAGCAAGGTGGGTTTTCCTAAATATTATTAGTTTCATGGATGGGAAGATGAAGAATCCTTCAGGACCACTGGAGAAAATCTAGGAAGTTCACAAAAAATTACCAGTGATAATTAAAGTTATTTTCCAACTGAATTAAGACTTCAAAGTTAACCTTTTATCTACTTTTCTAGATCTTGTGGTTTAAATGGTACTGATGTTCATATCAAAACACATCCTTCTGCACTTCCAGAAGTATCAGGTTATTTTAATTTTACATTTAATAAAAGCCAAATTTAGTTGAATGATCAGTCATCAGAGAATGCACTTGCACACTGTAGAAGTTGATACTGATTCCATTGGTTTATGATATAGCACTGTAGAAGGCTAATATTTGCCTTTGTCTATATATTTCACTAGTCTGCTCACTTTTCTTTTATAGCTACTGCTCATTTACACAGTTCTCTGTGCTTCTACTTTTAATGTGGTTGTAAACTAAGCTTCCTAGCACTGAGCCTTTGATGTGCTATCTTTACATTTCTAAGGACATTTCTTGCTGAAGAAACACATGTATAGGTCATTTTGGCTTCAGTGAGGCTCTATCCAACTACTTGAGTCTTCCCGCACAGACAGCGGGATGAGGGCCAAGAGACAGCAAGCTGTCCCAAACCCACACAGTGAGTCAGTGATATGGTTGGAACTGGAACTGAGCGGCTGCTAGCTCTTAGCTTTGTCTTAAGTGAATTAAGGAGTACTGCTTCTTGTCTTCTGCATTCCCATCGGTATGAATAAATAGGCTCAAACTCCAAGGAATTTAACAAAAGTTCTCAAAAACACGAGGACCGCAACCATACTAGCGAGACCAGAACCTCTTACATAATCCTAGAAAAATGGGTAGTACAAGCTTAAGGTTGTCATTTCTCAGTCTGGAGGTTGGGGATCACTTTTTCAAGTGCAATCAAAGGGAAACCGAAGTTGTGACTGCTAGTAACACACCTCAGAGTGGTGGTGTTACCAGCATTTTACTGTTTCAGGTGGAGACAGCCTTTCTCCAAATAGCTATTTCCCTAATAGCAGCAGAACATTTAGAGATGTTACACTGATAGTGAAACCTACTTTTTAGCAAAAAAACTCGCACCACTGCATTGCCAACGGTTCCATTCCGTAAGAGGTTTTTTGTTTTGAATTAATGCAAGACCCACAGAGAGCTGTGCTGTCTTATGACCTGGTATGTTAGGCAAGCAGTGGGTAATCTGTCCTGGAAGGGGGTATTTAGATGGGACAAAGACTGGAACTAAAGATTTCCTAACATTTCCAGAGACTAACATCTGGATCTGTGTGAACTGGTTTGGTAAATATTTTTATACGTTACATATGCTGTCATTTGCATGATGAATACCTGCATATATTACATTGCTTCTATAAAACAGTAATTTTGATAACCTCAACTTTTACAGTCCTCAGGATTTAATACTAATTTGCGGTCAAGCAACATTTCATTTTCTTATTTAAATGATGTCTATCAGTGAAGGGAGCCAGCTATACTTGTACTTGAAAAAGAGGAAATCATATGATAGGCGTGCTATTTTGTATCTGACTTTGAAGAGTAGCTTTTGATAGGTTGGAATGCCTGACTGTTTGGAAAGGATCTTGGGAAGATCAATGTCACAGATACTTTTGCTCATTCGGATGTAAGTAGACACGAAGCAGAAGAAAAGGTGGCATTTAGGAAAAAGAAAATGTCTTCGAATTTTACAGCATACTGTGTTATTCCCATAAGCTTCTATTTAAAGCTATCAACACATTTTGGCTGCCACTTTTACTGAATCTATTTAAATATGTTTTAAAGGTGAATTACCTGGCTGTTTGAAATTTTTGTTCTATATTATGCTGTAGCATTCTATTTGACTTGCAGGCAGATAGAAAGTGTTATATCTTGAAAATGAGGTTTCAAAGCCTTTTTTCACCCCACCTGTGCACATAAAGGTCTTCCTATATTAGTAAAATATCAGGCCATCAAATGAAGAGAGCAGCTTGTTGGAAGTGCTGGAAAAGAACTGACATTTAAATTAATTTTTGAAAGTATAAATTTGAATCTTATGAGAAGAATGAGGTGTGTCTGGTGAAGTTGGATAAAGGAGAGATGAATACGAAGGCGGGATTTTTTTAATGTGCTTAGCAGACCCAGCTGGAGTCATATTTTCAAAATCTGGCCCTTACCACACTCACAAAAATATTTAGAAATAATAGTAACACAAAATCTGATTCTCACATTGCCCTGTTGTAGCCTCAGTGAAAGAGCAGACGTTCAAGTGGTCTGGAGATGAACCGCAAGGAACCAGCCAAGGATATATCGTTTCTCTAATATCATTTTACTGTTATTTCTTTTTTTCTTTTTTTCACTACTGAATAATGATGAAAAGGCATAGCAAGCGCCACCTGAAGTCTGTATTGTTGACAATAGCAAGCCAACATAGGATTCACACTTTTATTTTCTACTTTCTTATTTGTAATTAATATTTTAATCTCTCTCTCAAAAAAAAAAAAAAACACACCCACATCTCACACCATTTAATGCTATCATACAGAAATGGTTTATGTAAGTCTTTGAAGCTCAAATAATTTGTAACTTAAATCTGTATTATCAGTATTTCAGTAACCATGTGTGTTTGTAAGGTTGAGCTGGCAGGCTACTAGACTGAGTATAGCCCTCTGCCTTTCATGGTTGGTTCTCTATCTGTGTGACAAAAAGGATGTTTATCCCATTAAAAAATGTGGCGATTGGTGGTATTTCACAAGGCCCTAATTTGGTACCATATGCTAAGTCAGGAAGCACTAAGAAGTGGACCCTCACTTCTGGAACTTGCTCCTCGCTTTACATCCATGGGCCATGTAACCTCACTTCTGGAACTTGCTCCTCGCTTTAAATCCATGCAGCCCAAGAGCTTTCATCTCCATGGGCCATGTAACCTTACTGCTCACCCTCAGTTTTGGAAAGCGAGATGTGTGCGGTGATGTACGCCACCTTTGTTGTAAACATCATGTTCCATGGCAATTTTCCATTTTTATTTTAAGTTAGAGAGTGAAGACTGGAAATTTAGGTTCAGCTGTTTTGTCATTTTAAATAGAAACAAAATTATGTGTAAAGGAAGACAGCTTGGTGAGAACCTTTCTTTAAACTCTAGTGAGGTACTGAGGTTGGGAATGGATGAAGAATGATTTTTAAACAGTCATAAAAAGAAAAGGAGCTTTCTTAGCATGTTTGGTATGAATGCTCTGAAAGGTAATCTTCAGGTCACCCACCATATTTTAAATCCCGATATATTTGAATCTTCAACTGTAGTTAAGTACTGATTGCTTTTCTAACTAGACGATTATGCCACTGATTATGCCTGTCCTTGTAAGTGCCAGAGTCCAATGGTATGGCAACAGCCACAGAGTGCAAGTACTATTCTGTGGAGCGTGATAGTCAAAATATGGGGAACCAAGTTATCCACTTGTGCCCTCAGGTCTAAATTTGTAAGTTATATACTGCACTGTCTTTGGAAATGGTTTTGGTCTAGAGGAATATTTATGAATTATGTCTCGCTTCAGAGTTAAGGAAGCAGAGGAAGTCTGCAGGCAGAAAAAGGGGAAGTCGCTATACAATATAAGACCAAAACATGACTCCGGAATTGTAAGTAAAAATTGTAGCTAAATTTCTGTTCCCATCCCTCCTCCTACCTTTATTTTCTTTGCAATTTATAGGTATGTTATTCATGATGCATTTTTCTTATTTTTTTATTTCGTTTTTTATTAATTGTATAACGTTTTCATAAAAGGTATTCAATTAACAAACTTGAATGCTGCTTGTGAATGTTACTCCACAAATAGATGGAGCACAAGCAAGAGCAGCATATTATTGCTCCACCCTGCCAATCTGCATCCCAGTCTTGGTGTGAGATGCACCTAGAAGGCAGAAAAGGGAGTTTCAGTCTTCAAGCTTATTCAGTCTGTATTCCTTCTCTTTTCTACAGTTAGAAAATGTAAGGAGGAAATGTGATAGCTACGCATTTTTTAAGTTGGATCCCTCACTTAAATACTAGTGGCTTATGTTCTACTGATCTGGGTTTGCTTGGAATAGCAACCCTAGAAAAAGATAATACTTTGCTCTGATTATTCTTCTGAAAAGAGATGAATAACTTCAATGATAGTAGAGGAGTAATTCTAATCATTCAATGAGCCTTTTCCACTATGATTGCCTAAGCATCGCTAGGATCATCACTGCTTTTACAGAAAATTAATATTCCTCTAGTGAAAAATCAATCTGGCACCTCACATTAAAATTACACCTGTAGCAACTGGCCATCAATTAGATTTGTAATATATTATAACAGAAGACGGTTTATTCATGTGTCCCTGTTCCCCACCCAAGACACGATTTAATACATTTGTACTTTATAGGCTATGTTACTGTGACACAACCTTGAAATGAAGCAGGTGGTAATTTACTGTATTCTAACATTATCTGACACAGGAAGAAATAATATTGCATTTATTGCTTCTTATTCTGAATATTTATGGAGAGTTGACTGTGGTTAGTGCCAGAAGAAATGTGGATAGAGTAACAGCTTGGTTAAGAATTATAAACTAGATATTATTTTATCAATTTTATTTGAAACCAAATCAAGATGTTGATGTAAAAGAAACAAACCCACAAACAAACAAACAAAACCAAATAAACAAAAAAAATAACAAAATTAAACCAAAAACCTCACAAAAAACCCCAAACAAACAAAAATCCCACAACACAAAAAGCAACCCACAAACAAGCTACTAATTTTGATTTGGATTTCACCTGTATCATGCCATATGTAAAGACATATGAGAGATTTTATTTAATTTTAGGTATAACTGTGGGGTTAATTATTACTTTATCATTATTATTTGCACTGAGAATTGCAGTGTTACTGAAAATTTGACAGAGGGAAAAGGAAAGTAAACAAAAATATTTCACAACCAGTGTGTAGCTGTAGTCACCTCAGTTCTACCTTCAAAGGAAATTAATTTGTAAGTCAATTCTGCAATAAGTATAATTGAGTATTAGCCAATGTATACCTTTTGCTTTTCATATTTGTGTGAGGTGGTTTCATGCATACTCAATTTTCTGCTTTTTTTTTAATTTATTGTATTTTGCAGAAAGCAAAGATAAGTATGAAAATCTGAGAGAAGAAAAGCAAAAGCCATTGTTACCTGGTTACCAAAACGCAACATGCCTGTGGGTGGGGAGCGAGGGGGAAAGAAACTACATCATCCTCATCATTTGCTTTCTGGACCTTTTTGAATTCATGTTTTGTTCTCTAGAGTTTTCCACCAATTGATGTGTTACTGTACATTCATTCATGAATGTAATCACTTCAATGGATTGCCCAGCAATAGACTAGGTATGGGCTTGAAACACCTTCCCTGTACTCTCTATCTCCTTTGCCACTCAAAACTGTTATTTTGTAAAGTGTATGGTATATTACAAATAGGCCAAGTCAGCATGCACAAAACCCAGCATCTACATCAGTTCTGAACATGCTGAAAATTGCATTGAGTTGAACTTCATAAGAATGCTACTTGATACAGTAAAACATTTCCATTCCTACTGGCAGCATCTGTCTAACAGAAATTCTTCATGGCATTTTTAAGAAATGTTACTCCTCGTGAATTGTTTGTATCCGTTTCACGTTGGCATTTGTAGTTTGTATTTTGAATCGTTAAGTGCTGTTTATACAGTATAATCGATGCTTTCCCAACTTGTTTGGTTGCCCTCCATGACTAAATATTTGTGGAACAAGATGTTTACTGTAACTATCTTTAAAATCGATAAGGCAGCATACTTTTACTTCATCTTTTGCCAGATAGTGAATGCCAGGTGGTATGGGGGTCAGAAATCCAGCATTAAAAAAAAATGAAAAAAAAAAAAAAGAGTAAGTGAAAAGCAGGAAAGTACAGAAAAGCACAGAAGTATGAGAGAGAGTATGAGAGAGATTTGGCTATTATAGTTTGTTAATATATAAAGCAGCTAATACTTTTTCATGAAGTTTAGAAGGTATAGTATAGTTTTAACTGCTGATCACTTGGGTCAGGCAGGCTTTTGGCCACATGTACGTGATTTCCCTTTTGGAATTAGCTTTACAGTTAATCTAAAACTCCTTTAGAGAGCCATTAAAAGATGCACATGGGGACTGACATTTACAGAAAACAGTAGCCAATTCTAGTGACAGAATGTAGTCTACCCACTAATTGACATCAACTTCACACTTAGCAGAACTGCAGACTTTCCCTCCAGGCTCTCAGTGTCCCTGACTAGGAGGTTAATGATTGGAATCTGTGACCTAGGGCTTCCATTTTAGACTACATGCTTAATTCCTATTTGCAATCCAGAATTCACTATTTCAGTTTTATCTGCTCAACCGATAGCAATCCCTTCCTCCAGTCCTCATTGAAAAGCCCCAAAACAATCAGCCTGATCGATAACATTTTTCTTTCAAAGCGCACTTTTCCTGAAATCAAACAGTGTGTGCAACTGAAATGGACGCACGTGCTCACAGCCTTGGAACCTGAAAGACACTGGGGTAAGGCAGATGAGCTCTAACCTGCTGGGTTGGGTTATTCCCTGTCTAATCTAGGACATCAAGACACATTCCTAGCTGTCCAGAGGCTGATATACCCTACAGGGTGTTGTAAAAGGGAGCGCGAAATATGACCTCAGGAATCTGTTATTCTTCACATATACCAAGCACTAGAAAAGATGTTTTTTTCACTATGTGAAAAGCAAGTCTCCTGTTGCTGACAAACCTATGTGAAAATCTGTACTCGTAATAATTTCTGGCAGGGATATTAAATTATCAAGAATGGAGTTCTAAAATTTTGTGTTGATGGGAGTAACATTACTATTTGGGGAACTGAAGAGATTATTTGCTGTTACAACTAACTTATGGAAAAAACTTTAAAAAATAAAGCTATTTTAATGGCACTGAATCAAATCCATGTTTGTATTTATGTAAACAATCGTCTTTTCCTCTTAACTTTGCTCCTACGTACAAGGATACAGTAGCATGTTTTCATTTGTAGCCTTCCTGTTCCCTTCAGTACCTACAGTATGTATATTACTATACTAAATGAAATTATAGATCATCTAACGAAGATCACTATGTGCAATACTGTATTTAGTGTTTCTATTTCAATTTTTTTAGAATGTTAATTTATATGAAAATAAAAGGAATAATAATTAAATAATTGCCTTCTCTCTTCACTGCCAGGCTATGCTGTAGTTTGCTAGCAAGCGTTTGACTCCTAAGCACCCCAATCCCATTCATGCTCCTGTGATCAAGGAAAAACCTTTGTGATGGGATCAGTGGAAATGGAGCTTCTCATTCCTTGCCTTTTGGAAGCATAGTGACAGTAATTTCCAGTTACACTATTACCTCTTGCCCAGGTGGTGGTAGGAAGGAGCTTCAGAGTCCTTTCAGCTAATCCAGCTCTGTATCACTCGCTTCTCTGGCTTGCACACGTCTTCCCGTAGTGCATTTGGATCAGGTTTGTAACCTGTTCCTAATAATGCTGCCTATATAACAGCCTCAGAAAATTGCTATTAGGGTGAAAACGTGCATTAAGAATTATTATCTGCATATTATAATGTCTTATATGTATATGTTTGATATCCTTAAAAGCGTTGTCCAGCAACCTAGTAGGACTGTCACATACATACGTAGTACCCTTTTCACTGGATCAGCAGCACAGACACTGAAAGTGACTTGGTAACCTCTCTCTCTGAAGAACAGTGTCCAAGGCTGGCTGCAGCTGGTGGTACCAGGTTATGATCTTACAACACAAGCGGCTACTTAGATTTTCCTCTTTCATTTTACACAGACCCAACCTATTTGGCCAAACATGTCTCTCATAAAGCTTCCCTCCAGGCTGTTTCAAACTTCTATACAAGGTAAAGTAGTCCACCATGCGTGGCACCAAACTTGACCCAGAGTGGATTCCCAGTGTAAGTTTCACCATTGCTCTTTTCTTTTGTTTTTCAGTGGCACACTCGGCTTTTTACAGAATTCTTGACTAATGTTATTTTGTTAATTTGTATGGGTGTGTTTTAAAGACATTGAACTTCCTCTTGCTCCCCTCTTCCCTCATTTACTGCAACACCAAGCATAGTAAACTTTGAGTTGGCTATAGTCCCACAAGAGTTCTCATGGAGAAAATGCTGAGCCTTTCTTGATCCCCAACACCGTATATTGTTCACTGCTAAATAAGGACTTTCATACCTCCACAGCAGGTATCGCTTACTGAGAATAACAGTCTGATTTTTATGAGGAGCTAAGACAATCCGTGTTGTTTTCCTTGCAAATTGAAGCCTTTCAGGAGCATGGTACTTTGTCACGTGTCATTACACAGTAGTGGTTAGCTTTTTTCGTAGTACCTTTCATCATCCCAAAGCACTTCCAAAAGTCAGTTAAGTATTAACCAACAGTGGCAGCAGAAATGCAATTAGTAAAATCTTCCATAGATTGACATTTTTTTTCTTGCCTGATTTTTCAGTGATCAGCTCAAGAAGTTCGAAGCAGTTACTAATTTTATTGAGAGAACGCACAGCAAATCTTTGCATTGCAATTATTTTTTTGCATACTATAGGTTAATAAGACTAATTTATGCCAAGTTCATTATATCAGTTAGATAAGGTGCACCATTTTGAAGCTCCTACGGACAGAGTAAGTGGAAACTGATGGAGCTGAGTTTTTCTGAAGACAGAGTTAACTGGTCAGCAAAGGGAGAAGTCATAAAACCATGCCCAGCACCATTCAGGTCTGCTACCCGTTAATCAAATGGGATTCATATCACAAAACAGGTGTTCCAGGCCATTCTTTTGCTTATGACAGACCCATCTCTACCTGGGCTGTACCTGACATTTATCCAACCTACTTGTAAAGGCAACCAACGGTAAGTCCGCTGCTTCAAAAAGATGGTGTCTTTCTGAAAATAAAGGGTGTTGGTGAGTCAGCACTGTTTTTCTCATTCTCAGCTGCAGCTCAAATTTAAGTTCCTAGAAACTGGGAGTCTTCATTTGGCACTCACCCCTGCCAACTCAGCAGTTCCATGGAGGCAGAGCTTAACATTTACTGTCCCACTCCTTCCCCTGTCCCGCACCACCACTCTACCTTAAGAAATACTGGATCTCTCTGACCTAAAGCTTTTGTCATCACCCCTTGCCTTGCTCTTGGATTGCTTCCACAAGGAGGAGATTGTTGGATTGCAGGGTATGCCTCTGCAGTCGGACAGCAAGAGCTGGAACTCCAGAGGTTTGGGTGCGTGCTGAGCAATGAAGGTACCTGCAAAGCAGGAGAGTGGGTAAGAGATGGGTGGCAGTGCGAGGAGCATTGGAGGAGATGGCTGCTCGAGCTCCTTTTGAGGCACTTGCAAGTTCCAAGAAGAGGGCCCTGACCATGCTTAGGTAGCTAAAGCACAGTAAAAACAACAGCTACTAAAAAATACCCAGCAACAGAAAATCCCCAAACCCATTAAACTGCTGAACTATGAGAGGATTTGGGCAAGAGATGAGGAAGAGAGCTCCTCCAGCCATAGTGCCATAAGGGGAACGGCCCTCCCTTACCAGTTGTGGTCTAGGAGCTTCTGCTTCTTTGACAATTCACAACAGGAGGCTCTTTTGGTCACATGGAGGCTCGCTCATTCCTCAGTGTAAGAACTCCCTTTCCTCACTAAAGTTTTCCTTCAAGATTGTTTTGCAGCTATCTTTTCTCTGGGTTGTAAATTACAAAAAAAAACCCAAAAAACAAAACACAAACCAACCACCAAACCACTACCATGCCTTTTGAGAGGCATGCAATGTACTCATTCAAGAACTGATAGCAGTCATTAAAGCTCAGCTATATCTTAAGACATACTTCTCACACACACACCCCCCAGTGAGTAGTTTGGTGCCTATTATGTAAGGACCTAGCTATATTTTAAGTAAAACCACTTAGGTCAGAGTAATATTTACTTCTTTGCCAGCAGTTCAGCCAGTGGTGGAGCTTTAGTTGTCTTCTTGTCAGTTAATCAAAAGGCCAGAATTTGTGCATGCAGGATATACTCCACAATCTAAGATTAGTGCACTTATTTTTCCCTCTTGCCTTGCAGGTACTTTTTTTTTTTTTTTTTAATTTTTGGGAGAGGGGAAGTGGAGATAAAGCGGGGAGAATAGTTAGGTTTTCCCAAGCTGTCAGGGTGAGCCATCATTTACCTATATCTGGTAGAGACAAAAGGAAGCCAGGCAATACACTGATCAGAGAGAGGTTGGAAACAAGGTGTTGAAGCAAAGGCCGTACACCTGGATGCCATATAACCCTAGAGTAGCTTTATTATTCAATCTATAATTTAATAGTAGACCTATAAAATAATTACATTATACTTAAAGCATTTCTTCATTTTTGTTTTCATTTATAAAACAAGAATTAAATACAGTTTTAACCATTACAAGCTCAACTCAGTTTTTACATAAACACAGCTCCTGGAAGGAGCTTTAAGCTGCAGCATATTCATATTGCAAATGGGTGAAAAAAACCCAGGCAGGGCATAGCTTAAAGATAAAGATTCTTGCACATTTTTCTTAACTGAAGTTACTAGGGTGCTTTTCTCTCTAGTCCAAAATGCCTGACTTTCAGTTCATTTCTGTCAACTGGAGACTGAGATCCCTGGAGTCTTAATAGACTATAGCTATTGCCACTTCACCCCCCCTCACCCCACCATGCTCAAGCCTAGACTGAACAGCGCCCGTTCTGTGGCTGGCATGACGCTGGCAGCGCAGTAACATCTCCACAGCAGCCCCTGCGCGAGGAGCCTCCCTGTGCACTTCTGACAAGCTGAAAGATCTCAGCAGCAAAGCCACAGCCGTTCATGTAATAGGGCTAACAGGCCTGACCAACCCCATCCTGCCCGTGCCAATCCCCCTAAACCGCTTGGTGAGCCTGGAGCTCAGTCCTGAAAGCCTCTTAGAGCAGCCTACCTCGCATAATAGGGACCCGTGGCACAGAACCCCTGGCTGGCGAGAGTGCACAGTACGTTAACCCCTTGAAGAGGCTGGCGGGCAAGCGCTCTCCCAGCAAGCTGGTTTCACTGGCCGCAGATGCTGAACTGTGAGACATGCATCAGGGAGTTGGCGTGTCATTTTTAATTTGTAAGCTTCAGACAATTGAGCACACACGGGCTTTGGTTTGGGGGAAGGGGCTGGTTTGTTTTGAGATGTAAGATTTTAATGCAGCTGGGACTAATACAGATCAAAACTGGAACAAATGCGATATCCAGGACATGCTAAACTCCATCAATGGAATAACAACATAGTATGATTTAAAATGAACTGCAAGTGTTCACCAACACTGATTATGTAGGACTCAAAAATTGAGTGGACCACCAGTACTGCAGCAATTACAACGTACTCTCCCTTCTCCTACAGCTGTGACCCATTCCAGCGGAACTGACTGATGGGTTTGTCCTTTAACACTAACACATTAACATGGTTTCCAATCATGGGAGAGGCACCACTCCCTAAACCTGATGACACTGATGCAGCTTTTGTATTCAGTCCAGCAATGACCAAATTCTGTCCTTTGTGTGACAGTACTTTTGTACCTCAAGTGAAACATCATTCCCTTAAGTGTTCTCAGCTCCTCTCCCACTACCCTCCCACCTTCCCCTCTGAGCAGGCATAATATAAGGTCATAAGTCCTTTTCAGAGTAAGAAACACACGCGTATCTAGCACACAAAAACCTACCACAAGCCTAGTTAAACCACGTCCATTTTAAGCCAGGCAGCAGACCTAGCAACCGAGTCTCTTACTCAACACATTTTAATCTCTGGCATATTCTGCCACAAGAAAAATATACATGGCTAGGTCTATAATACTTTAAACAGCTGTTTACTATAGCTAGATTACAAAATAAACGCTGCTGCAGAGACCATGTTTTCAATACACTCTAACCACAACAGCATCAGAACCCACCCTCAGTCTGCTCTGTGGTCACGGTGGCTGACCCAGCGCCTTGCCCTCTCCCCCTCGCTTCTTTATCTGCCATTCAGACAAGAAGCCCGGAACCGTCTCTCATTGCACAATTAAAGTTGTCTTAAGGCGATGAGCCTCATCGGGGAGCCTCACTTGCTTTTCGCTTACTCTCCCTCATCTGCATCCCCCAGCACTTCCAAGTGGCAGCAGCAAGCTCCAGACCAAAGCACGGGCAGGATGTTCTCGTCTCGTGGAGGGAACTGGAGTGTGGGGCAGAGAGCTTTATTCCACACAGTGGAAACATTTAATGCTGGATTCAGTCAACTGGTCACTGATCAATCCCAACTTCTGGGAGCCTGCTCCACTCCAGAAGACTCAACCGCCAGATGATATTGAAAAAACAGCGAAACTTTATGGTGAAGTGCCTGACACAGCCTAATAAAAAGCATTATTCCAGTAGGCAAGTGACAAGGAGCCTTTCCTTGCTGGAGAGATGCCTCCTGAAAGAAAACAAAACAAAAAAAAAAAGGAAAACAAGAAACAAACCAACCAAATGGACAGCCTGCTCAGTGGGAGAGGAGCGGCAGAAGTAAATCCGATGGGGGCAACCCCAAGCCGTAGCCACATGCCTGCTCTCACAGTTTGCCTGCATTGTTAAGATTCACAGACATGCACCGGCACTGCTTGACCTTCTGAATTTTCTTGAGTCGGAAAGGTGGGTCCAGCTCAGGGCACTCCAGCTGCACGGTCGAAGAGGTGACCTTGTGTGGCTTGCAGAACGCGCAGGACTGGAAGGACTCCTCCTCCTTTTTCACGTGCCGCGGGATGTAGAAGGAGTTGCACTGCCCATAGCAGAAGCGGTTGATGATGGTGCGGCTTATGCAGCCCTCCTCACTGACAGTCTGACGCAGGGGCTGCGTCTTGCACCAGTCGCTCTTGAGGTACTTCCTTTCGGTGACCACGAGGGCCTCCTGGCTGGAGGCCAGCACCTCCTTGTTCAGCTGCTGCCTCCGCTCCGAGTGGTTGCTGCTGCTGTCTTTGTAAGGGGAGGGAATGGCACCCGCAGGACGGTTTTTCCTGGTGTCTGTTAGTCGAACCAGCACCGCCATCAGGAAAACAGACAAGGCAAGTTTCCAAATCATCCTGCAATGGCAACACAAGGAGCTGTTAGGAGATACATTTTCAAACCACAGGATGGTAATGGAGTTGAACTATACGCATGCTTTCAGGGGAGATCTTACCGCCTTTGTAATCCCACCACTTTTCCTAGGAGATTAGCTCTATTCTGGGGTGATTATTCATCATAAAGAGGCCGGACCCAGTGCTGAGTCACGTCATTTCCCCCCAACACCTTCAAGCTCTTCAACTACTTTCTTTTCCCCCCACAGGGACACTGCTGCTTTGATCGCTGAAGCACTGATTTTATAGAAGCCTCAGCCAGAAAGGTTTCCTCCTCTGTGAAATTCTGGGCCAAACAGCTGGGCAAACTGCTGGCTAACAAAATCTCAGGAGAGTCCTGCCAATACTGTGACAGCTGATCTGGGGATGGTGGGGGAGAGGGGAAGGGAACACCAGGTTACACAAGGTGACCTCCTGTCTGTCTCTCCAGCCCCCAAGTCCCTCCTAAGCTTTGTTCCATGCTGAAGTAGCAATAGGTGTCCAAAAGCGTATTTTTTATTATTTTAAATTGCTTCTGAAGTTTCTTGGGGCTTTTAGAGTCTTGCAGTTGTTGCCTTTGTGGGAGGTCAAAAATTTGATCGATTTATTCTTGCAGTGAGAGGAAATGCTTAAACACAACTTTGAGGCCTTCATTACTATAAAGCCTCTTAAACAAATGGTTTATGAAGGTTTGTAAACAAGGGAGAATTCAATATTTATTTTAGATGTTAAGGAATAGGGTAGAGCATAAGCCAGTTGCTAAGTTAAAAGCCAGTTGGCAAAAGTATTTTTTCCTATGGTTGTCTATTAGGATTTCTTGTTCTGTGGAGCATCTCTTACCAGCTCTTGGATTTTCATCAACCACTTGTCCAATTCAGTTCTGTAATGTGTCTCGATGTGCTTCCAGGATATCAGAGTAGACATACTAAATTTCCTCATAAAGTCAGTGCTGCCACAACTCATTTGACTGTTCATTTCACATCGTTCTCCCTGGGAAAGCAGAGCTGAGGCTCTCTAGGGTGCCAGAAGTGGGTGCAGCCCAGAAGCTGCCTATTCACAGGAAAAGACACGTCAAGTCTTTCTGAAAGTTCTCTGCTCACCTTTGTTCTTAATGGATTGTATTTTTATAATAGTGTACAGATGGAAGACGCATCCCTCTCTTCCCCGTATAACTTCACACCCTTACAAGCAATGATTTTTTTTTTCTTTAAAGTGATGCCAAGACAAAAAAATACCATTATACCGACAAATATAGCTATGTCTAACATTATAAACACTGGAGATGCTGCATAGGTACGTGCCATTTTCTAAAGACACAAAGAGATCAAAAAAGTGTTTGTGGCAAAGGTGCAAGAGAAGACAACGGCAATAACAACTACTCACCTAACATGTATTAGACCACTACGGAGCTAAAGAGAAGGAATTACTGTAGCAGACTAGGTGAGATAACAGCCCTTTATGTGATTTTTTAAGTCTACGAGATCTCAGCGTCAGAGTTTGACTCAGTTTCTAAGGGGAGAATTTTGAAGTGCTAAAGGAAAGGAAAGTGCCAGTCCTGTAGCTGTGAATGGAGGATGTTCTATGCAGAGTTAAATTTCACCAGATTCTGTGCTTGAAACAGAACCACCTTTAAATGGAAACCAGTAATTCTAAAACCCAAATAAGCTCATTCATCTTCAACCATGCCAGGTACCCACTGGCACCCACTGTAGCCATGGGTACTTTAAATCTGTGGCCTATTTTCACACTGCTTAGCATTCAGCACACAAGTCTAGAAGTTTTGTCCGGAGTCTTTAAATGAAGCAAGACTAGACTTGGCTTTGCTTGCAGGTATTGTCGCCAAGACCATTGGATGTCAACCCACATAGCCAGGCCAAAACCTAATCAGGTAATTAGTTTCAGTTGAATATAGTGTTCCATGCTTCCTTTCAAACTGTTCTCATGTTATTCTGCACTGATGGCTGCATTTCAGTAGCGGATAAAACAACTGATCCCCACTGCTTTGTATTTTATAGGGAAAGGGGAGGGAAAAAAACCCAGGAATGACAAGCCTATGACTTCTAGAGAAAGTCAGAGGTGAGCTCTGCACAAGATGCCTTATGCCAACACTCCTCAGGCTTACTCTTCTACTATTCTCACGAAATGCAAGCCCATAAAGCAATTGTGATAACTCTACTGTTCTTCAAGGATGGAGTTTGGGCCTTTTCAGCGGGGCTATCACCTCTCCAGTCTCTTTTCTCTGATCCTGGTGGGGAAGAGAATGGTACAGGTCCAGAGGCACATTCAAAGGAGAAACTAACCCTTTCTCTTTTCTTTAGGAAACCCTGACTTACCACACCCGCCCTTCCTCATCATAAAATGCAAGTTGAAAGCATTTCCCTTTCGTGTCAAGGCTGAGATCAAGTAGAAATGCTATGTAGGAATTCAGGAAAGCTGACTGACAGACAGCTAACAACTCAAAGTCTACTATATAGAGAAATATTATAGTAGCTTTCTAATTACTGGAATAGTTTTATGTGTGCACGGAGAGCCATTCAACAGAGTAAGCAGGATTTATTCAGTAAGTCTATGTTTATAACTAATAAAGCATTATTAAATCAAAGCCACTATTGTAAGGTTATAAAACAAATGCTACAGCACATGTTAGCAAGTACTTCTACAGACAGGTAGGAATGCACCACCTATTTCTGTCAGTGATCTTTATCAAACCTGTACCTTAAAATGTTTACAGAATAGAATAACAATCTATTTTACACTATCAGGTCAAATGTGTATCCTGTCAGATCGTGGAATTTCTAGTCACAGGGTTGCCCCTTACTAGCCTGCAAATCACCCCTTTCTAAGCCCTGGCACACAAACCCCCTATTCAAGCAAGTCAGGGTGCAAACAAGGTCACCTGGTGCCAGCAACATGCCAAGGAGTACATGTATTTTCGATGCTCACATGCAAAGAGAAGAGAAACCTCAGTATTCGCAGAGAAACAGAACATTTTGGAACACTCAGTCTGAATGCAAAGCAACATGGTGAATGCTGTCTGTCTGCAGAAAGAGCGAGATGAGAAGAAACACAAAACATACTGGAGAAGAATCTGGCTTCTGGCAAGAACAGGGCCATTCTGTCCTCCTTAGATGTCACAGAACTGAACAGCATGTGGCTGAGACCAGGCAAGCAAGAACTGCCTCGAGAGACCAACGCCTCTAAAACTTGCACAAACGCCAGCCCGGGCCCCCCATTCCCGCTGCACTGGGGGGTCTCCATGGCAGAGCCAGGGGAAGATCCCGTGTAACAGCTTTCAGCTTCTTCAAGCGTCATTGCCTACTGCTGCCAGTTCCACCCACCCCTTTTTTCCAGTGCATCAGCTCACACAGAAAATAGCCTTAGGTACCAAACAAGGCTAAGCTTAGCTGCACTTACATCTCACGTGCTAAGCTTTTATCTCTTTGAGATGAGGAAATAAGCATCAAGTACAAGTTCATAAACTCATCAAACCCGTCATGCTGGAGCTGGGCTGAGGTACCCAGGAGTGTAAAAAGTTCTTGGCCAAGGAGGCAAGAACACCAAGATCTGGGTCTGTAATTCAAATAGGTCAGGGCACTCAGCTAGGAGGGGAAGACCCAGGATCACTGTGTCTGCCCTGAGCTTTATTTCTTGTTTGTATCCAATTACTGTGTAACATAAAATATCTACCAAGGCAGGCTCCCTCCTGCATACCGTACTTCTGGCCCTATAACTCACGCATTCTTGAAAGCAATCCAGCTCCGGAGCAGGACAGGCAGCAGTGTAACCCCCAAAATAGCCTATAGTTTTTGTGAGTAGGGCACTTCTCTGGGAATTAGAGTATTGGAATTGAGCTCAGAATTAGAGCACATCATTTTTGGAGAAGTGCCCCAGTGTGGAAGTGGATGCTGCAGTCTGCAAGACAGGGCGGGAGGTAACAGCAGCACCCATCTGTGCTGAGTGACTGTTCTACGATCTCCTCTGGTATTCAAAGGTGCAACTTCAGTTTCTTAGCTCAGCATTCAGTTTCTGAATAGGAATTCCAGTTTTGCAGATCAGCCTATTCAGGGTTGCAGATAGGTGGAAAGAGAGAGAGATGTAAGTGGAAGATCACTCTGATATTTTGCATTAGCTGCTCAGGAAATCAGCAGGTGTGAGACCCATTTGTTTGTTTTAGCATGCAACACCTACAAAAAACTCAGCATTATCAGCATTCCTGAAAGCATCCAAATCTGATACAGATACGTCACACAATCATCTCCTCTTCACCAGGACTTGCGTGGAGGGGTTCAGAAAAAAAGCCACAAACCAATTTTTTTTTTTGTTGTTGTTTTTGTTTGTTTGTTTTAAAAAAAAAAAAAACCCTGTCTCACCATGGAACTGGAGAGCCTACCCATCCAGCTTCGTCACAGGATGGATTCAGCCTGTAAACGTATGCAGAAGATTTGGTACAGTAAACCTATCCTACACCCATCAAAGGCACCGTAGGAGCCAATGACTGGAAAAATGATAAATTCAGAGGTACTTACTGAACATTTTGAATTTAATGAAAAGCTAAAGAGTTGGTCTTGGAAAATGGTTTCTAAACTAGCAGCAAAAGGCAGGAATCATAGGCTAGATTAAATCAGGTATGGTTGTGTGGCACGGTACATACACAGTCACTTTTGACCACCTGCATCACTCTTCTAGTTTCCACACTGCAAACTTGAGAGACACCAGAGCTCTCCTTTGGGATCAGCTATTCAGCTGACTAAGGGAATCCCTGTTACCAAAAAGTTTCTACTCCCCACTTACTTTCATATTAGACCTACTCAAAAAGAATCTGTGTAAACCTGTGTAAATCTGTGTATGTATATTAACGTAAGAACATGGTGTACACAGTCAGTGCTCAGCATTTAAGATGGGACACAAGAAGTGTTCCTTGAAGACAAGCCAGGCAATAACTTTTCAAAGAACTAAAACTTGGCTTTAGCAACTGATGCAGGAAGCCAGGAAATATCAGATTCTCTACCAGGAAGCCAAAAATGCTATTTATTTAATTTATTAATGGTTAGGCATGATTCTAATGATACAATGTTCAAATAAAGGCTACACAAATCAGGCATCTTTGTGCAATGAAGGCATTTGGTGCTAACTTCTCTCTTTTAAGTATCCTTTGGAAACTATTGCTTCTGTTTCTCAACAACGTCAGCAATAACTGAATGCTGTACTATATCTTTCTTTTCGCAGAGCCATGGGCCTCTTAGTAAATCATTCCATCATTAATAGATTCTCATGATTAAATTGCCAAGACTGAGGCCAGCCACAACAACAAAACATGCAGGAGGCGGGGAGGGGGGACGAAACTTTTAAAAAAAAGTTAGAAAAACCAGTACTGCAGCTAGAACATGTTATTCAGATACAAAATCACTGCATTTTAGCAGTAAAGAAGAGTTACCATGTGCTAAGAATACTAAGCATCACTTTTTAAAACAACTGCGTGTAACACCAAAGGGAATAGTTGTTTAAAAAACAATAATTAATGCCATTACAAGCAGAAGTTTTTCCATTCCTGCCCTCTAAGAACCTTCTATAGTGATTTGAGAGAAAGCTATTTCATTGCATCACAGCCCTAGCAGTAGGTGGTAGAGGGAGAAAACATTTCGTTCAGACTTAAACTCTTTGTACTCTTGCTGGCTAGCTTGGCTAGAGATCCTTCCCCCCCCTCCATCCTTGCCTCTCCCTCCCACCAAGGAGCCCCATCCTTCTCCCTCTGTCCCACCCACACCTCTCCCACAGAGAGGCCCAAGCATGCCCACGAGGAACCCCGAGAGGCGGTGAAGGAAACAGGAAAGGTCTGCCCGCAGGCTGGACACCTCAGGGACTGTACTGTCCTGTCCAGTCTCCTGTTCTGTTTTTGGCAGTGGAAGGTGGGGCTGGGTTTCATTGCTGCCAGCCTTCAGAGACGACAGCCATTCCCCCATGAACACCACAACTTAGAAGTTCTCCTTGTCGAGACAGTTCCTGAAGACACCAAATTTAACATATTGAAAAACAGAGTACGTCAGAGACGAAACCAAAGTATCTAGAACAAAGGCACTGGTGGGGACAGTCAATGCTAAGGTAAAGCTAGATGAAAGCAATTCAAAGGATGTTCCTTCATATTAATTTCAGCTCTCACTATAAATTTTCTACAACTAAGAGCTTTATCTTCACTTTTCTTCTGAAGAGGCTGGGAGTTTAGAAGAATTCCTGGTCCATGCACAAAAATATAAGAGAAATCAAGGACTTGAACCAATTACTCCCATCATATCCAGCAATATGTAACGTGTCACATGTTATTTTTAGGACTTGAACAATTACGAAGAAAACTTGAGGGTAAACTCACCCTAGGCCCTAAACCCAACCAGCTTGAATGATGGGTTTTTCCTTTATATTTTCTCCTCTATCTTTCTTATCTACCTTTACTGCCTCCAGAAATTCATGTTTATGACCACTGAATCAGCCCTTCTTTCAGGAACTTCAGACAAGCTCATCTGAAACACGTTAGAATGCAGCTGCTCACCTCATCAGAGATCACATTACTCCAATGCTCTTCTTTGCACTGACATCCTGCCAGGAAGTATATTGATTTAAATATTGTATTACTGATCTATGGTATTTGGCTTTCCACAGGCCGAATCCTTATTCTGCATAGCTTCTAAAACTGTGCTTCACTTCATTTTTTTTAAGTAATATTGGAGCAACTGAAAGAAGTTTCTCATTTTTTAAAGCCAGGACAAGGAGTTTGTGAGGAGAGTAATTGAAAATTTCATTAGCCGAGACATCAGTTTTTTACCTGTTATATCCGAGATAAGAACTAGAGTTCTAGAAGACTGTAGTGGGGAGGGGGGGGAAGTATTGGTGAAGCCAGCCCTGGTATTTTTCTTTGAGATACATTCACTAACACTTATACCCAACGTAAGTGCCAATGCTTCCCAAAACACACATACACATATAATAAATGCAATTACTAAGGCAATCACTCAACTAGAAGAAAACACTGAAGGAAACCATGCTCTATGTTGATGTTTTTTTTTACGGCTAAATGTTAGCCAGGTAATACAGTGAAGCAAGACACTATCGACTTCATGATGCCCTGAATTTATCAGTAGCAAAGACTTGATTCCACGGTTGTGTTCGCATTTATCATTTGAACACAGGAAAAGTAAAATAAAGAGCTGGAAGACAAGCTGCAAGAAATGTAAAAACAAAGCCATCCTGCTGTAGCTCTAATAATACAGCAATGCCATTTTTAGGGGAACTTGAATACACAGAATTCAGATTGAAGACTAACAGGTAACTGGACAAAGGCTTTTGGAATATTACGAGTAAAACTCCTAAATTTATTGCAATTTCAGCTTCAGGAACTTGTGGTTTGAGAGCCAACCACAGACAAATGTCTGCCTGGTGAGCACATGTGAACTGTCCCAAGCAGAGTGAGATGTCCTACTCAGAAGTGTCTGGGTAGTCATCAGTACTGGCAGCACATGCAACACTGGGGGAAAAAAGGGGGAGTGGGAGGAGGGAAAAACCCACAAAATAAAACCAGATTTCTGTTTGCCGTCCATGAGGTTGATTTTCTTTCTCCCAACCTGGTTTTGGAGAATGCTGCAGTCAGGGGGTGGGAGGAATAAATAAAAGAAAACTCCTTGGATACTATGAGAATGGTTTTTTGGAAAGGATTAAAAGTTAGTTCTCCTGTGAACCTAAACAATGTCACTTTGCAAGAGTGAACCAGGTTGGAAAGATACTTGTTCTCCTTCTCAGTGTTCCTCAGATTTTCACCACAAGATAAAGAACCCCAAATAGGCAAGTCAGTTCTGTTTGCACATGAACATTTTGTCCAGCAAGCAATAATAGCCTACATTTAACTTTATTCTTCTGTGCAGAAGGCAGCTGGTACACTCCCGTTTGGCAGCGTTTCATTCAGGAGAAAACAGCAGACTTCTGCCCTTGGGAAACTAAAAACTGAATCAGAAGGGAAGCGGTGGCTTGAGCAAATGTCTTTATTTGTGACCATCCCTCAGCCTGTCGGAAGGGAGGACAGTCAACACAAGAATGGGGAAAGTTCAGCATTTAAATACAATAGCCCATTTCATTGCTTCCTCACTGGAGAATCGATACTACAAAGGACTATTTTGCAATGAGTAGTCTCCATTATATTTCTGTTGTTTGCATTACAACAGAACATAGAAACCTCATCCAAGACCAGTGCCTGGCTAAGCAACACAACTTCAAACGTTTGTAGACTAACTTGGTGAGGCAACATATGGTGGGACCAGAACTGAGCACAGAGGGGAAGTGAGTTACTAGAGGTCAAGAAATTAACTAAGAATGGACCATATCTGAAGTCTTTCAATTGCACTGCATGGCATCAATGCTCTTCTCTTTGCTGATCAATCCAGATTTCTTACCCTTAGGCAAGCTTTTCTTTAAAAACATTATACTTTTGTATATGAAAATGGTTCTGTATGAAAATTTCCAACATAGTTTCCCTGAGTTTTGATAGAAGAGCAATGGAGTTAGTGCATTGTTTGAATCTACAAAGCAATAAAGCTTCTACTTCCAGAGCACACAGCTCATTTGCTACCTCACAGTAAGGGAAAAGACTGCTGGTCTTCAATATATGTGCATTACTGTACTTGCACCATTCCCAGAAGAGATCATTTGGATGAGATCCATTCTAGAAGAAAACTGAGGCTGTACACTGAAGCATCAAAAAAGTGCTCAAAAGAATTCCTGCTTGCTTCTCTTATTGGTCAGAAAAATGCAGTGACTTCTAAAAAACAATAGGTGGCATGTAATCTTATATATGAGAAACACTAGATTAATCATCAGAGAAGTAACATTTAAATTTTCCAGATTTTCTGGGAGATGCAGATACTTGTATTCTTTCAGGCTCTCTATTCAAGATGCTATCCCCAGTTACTACTTTATGACTCTTAAGTAGTCATATTCCCATTTGAAAAATCTAAAATGTTAATCATGGTCTAGTGTTTATGTTATGAACGTTTGTAAGCCAATATTCTATTGGAGTTGGAATACAGATGGTTCAAATAAGAATTCCTCTTATCTCAATATCCTACAGGCTAATCTTTCCATTAGGTAGGATGCAAATTCCCAAACACACAAAATTTCCGCTATGTATCCCACTATTTTCCAATATGCCACTTGCAAGAACCATCACAGCTGTATTTTCATAAAGTTGTCATGAAAATGGCACAGATTTATTGCTTCAAGAGGGTTTGTTGTTGTTGTTTGGGTTTTGGGGTTTTTTTTAATATTTATCTCCCCTTAAATGTGCCTGACAAAGCATTAGGCCTCCTGACTAAAACTTGCAGCACTTCTGGGCACAGACTGCAGAAGACCTATGCTAATGAGAAAATAAAACAAGTATTAAGGCCATTCAGCCTGTTAGCCACAACCAGATCTATGCCACACACGCCTGTAAATAAGTGCCTTACCAGAATGATTAGTTTCACAGAAAAGCACTTTTCTCCTCAGTGAGGCTAAATCTAGGGAATCTTCTCACCTTTTTTTTGCCTTTTCTTTGGTTAATAAGCAACATGCAGTTACACATCTGAAAGTTCCTCATAACTGCATTTTTTACCCACTGAGCAAATTTCAAACAAGTCGGACAGCAAGGCAGTTCTGAAACTCCTATTGCATTACACTAAGTGTGTTTTCTCCTGGGGTATACAGGCAGGCATGAAGGGTATTTCAGGGAAGGGAGGGGGGAAGTCAAGTATATGACAGTTTGGTACCACAAGAGGTGTGAGCAGTAAAGAGGACGTTTAGGATTCTGCGGTGGACTGACACACCAAACACATCCATAGAGAATCAGAGTTCATGAGCTCTAATGTTCACGTGTAATACAAGACAGCTGGAAACAACAGTGCGTCACCTCCAAGTTCTTCATACGTTCTACTGCTCAGGGGTTAAGCTGTCCCAAGAGTTAAAAACCTTATTTGCATTACATGTAGATGGAAGCCAGGCAGTAACGAGTCACTGCTGCACACCAGGCATGGTATTACCCTTGGGTTGATCCCATAGTAATTTCTATCCCCTTTTGTTCACAAACTTACTTGGAGAATTACAAGATGTAGAACACCAGGCTTCTGCTTGGCTTACTTTTGGAGTTACTTTTTGTGGATTAACTAATGGTCCATCAGAATCCCCATTTAATTACTTTTGTTTCAATGTTTAACTCAGCTGTGGGCTTTGCTCTGAAAAGAAGCCTGTTAACTCAAGGACTCCTATGAGAAAAGTCAGGTATGCAACTGAAATGCAATTCAAACCTGTAAGGGCCGAGAAGCACAGCAACCACATGCTCTGATGTTTGTTTGTATATGTGCATTTGCAAGCCTATAAACAAAGATGATATTTGGAGTTCAAAACCTTCGGAGTTACATGGCTTCTTGGCTACCCTAGTACATTTATCAGTTAATGCCTTCATGCAAGTTCTTCCGTTTGGAACTATTCTGACCCTTATTTTCAAGCTGTTTTGTAAGATAACAAACCTATTGATATTTCCAAATTGACAGTAATGTTCATGACTGTCATAGCTGTCAGCTGGACCAAAATAAATCACAGCAGCTGATTCTCAACAACTGTCAAATGCACAGAACTTATGAGGTGCTACAAAGTCAGGAATACAAATAAAATTGTAATTAGATATGCAATATCAACATAAACATTGCTAAATACCTAAACATTTCAGTATCACTTTCTAGATATACTGAAAAATGTATAGCACACAAAATGAATGGACCAACTACAGTTTACTCACTGTTATTGGCAGTGTGTGTCACTTAACTGAAAGATGAATTTTCAGTGAAATGCTGCAGGATGACCTGTATTAGGGGAAATTTCACATCCAAATACTGGAAAGTTACTCCACCCCTCCCACTTCACACTGATGGCAACACGTGGCTGTCCCACGTCTATGTTTTTGTGGCTTTGATTCATGCTCTGCTCAGTTATTCTCCCCCCGTCATTGCCCAAAGAATGTAAATATTTGTTCTGTCTGTATTCTGGTTTACAGATTTGGCCCATTATTGAATATGAAGGCTGTAATTCAATCATAGAAGGATCTGCTTCCATGGGATTTTATGTTTTATGACTTAGGCTTTGCAGAGCAGCCGTCTTCCCACTCACCTCCCCCTCTCCTTGCCCATGACTGAATTATAGTTCTGTCTCTAATTGAAGCCTAGTATTATTCTATTTCTCTTCTGCTGAGAGGAAGACCAGAGCTATCATTCTGAATAACACACCAAGCCACAGGAGCCTGGATGAGGTACTCTAATGACAGGTCCTCCTACACAGCACATTTGCAGTCTTTCTGCTAATTAATTTGATTTCCTTTGTCTAGACTAACATAATACTGCGTTATGCTCATTTGAAGGAGGATCGTTAGCCTTTCAGTTCACTCCAAATGAGGAAGAAAGGAGAGTCAATAGACTGGAATCTGGGGGAGACTGACTTTGTCCTTGACTACACCATCACTTATGTTTTCACTTGACCAAGACTTTGTCTCCAGGAGAACCCGAGACAGCACTATCATCAGAGGAGAGACTATAATCAAAATCAGATATCGTCGGTATGTGCATGGCAAGGCAGTGGCAGTTACACAGAAGGGTTCTGTCTAAGATGCACTGCAGTCAGCAGCTTTCTTCCTGGCAATCACTTGGCATTTACTGTTCACAGCTCCTGACATCCTCAGAGGGCTGAAAAAACATGTAATTAAAAACACACACAAGCTGGTTTCTTCAGACTCCCTTTGCAGAACGAAAGGAGATTCGGTAGTATGCCACCGGACTACTAAATCAGAGGCAAAGCTAGCAATGGGACTTAAAGAAGTAACTCCTCACTGTTTGGAAGGCGAGACCTTCATTCGACAGTTTTGGCAACAACTGAAACTGTGGAGCTGAACTGAGTCTCAGAGCTGAACTCAGTCAAATACAGGACTTGGGAATTGGAGTGGTGCATGATAAACAGATGAGCCGACTTGGATTTAAAAGTTCAGCCTCCTGAGTCAGGTGGGCAGATCCAGTTTTAATACACAGAAAGAAAAATGACAAGGAATCACACATCATACAGGTGCTCTGTGGAGTGGAATGAGTCCATAGGTTTCTTGATAATGGCAGGGAAGATCGTCCTCTATGACAGAAGATGAAGGGAGGAAGCCTACAGAGGCAATCACCACCGTCTGCTGCTCACAAACCCACAGAAAAGTGACAGAGCTCCTCTTCTGTAGGCTACTTCAGGTTCATTTCTAGCCTTGTAACCTCAGTCACATTTATCATTTTGCAGCATCAAAGAGGGGAAGGATTACAACTTTGGGACTTACTGGCTCAGGGATTTTTTTTTTGGCAGACAGCAACTGGGGACTCTTTTTACATAAACACGAGCAGAAGATAAACAGCACCTAGAAGCTCTTTATTAACTTAATGTGACCTTGTTTTTTTGGAGTGTTTGGCCATAAGCCATTCATACTGTGTCACCACAGTTAAGGTTTGAATATTTTTCCATTACTCACGCTTTCAAGCTCAGTAGAAGTAGACAATAAGTAAAAGAAAATCTAAAGTTTCTTCTTTGGCTCTTTCAGAAAGCTATTCTCAGAAAGGTCAGGGAGCTATCTCAAAAAGAGTTAGCCAACACTGAGCTATAAATCTCAGTGTGAGATGGCAAGCTCCATCTCTGTTCCAGGTCTATTCAAGGCCTCTTCCCCAGCTCTAACTTAGGCAGCACTTTCTTGAATCCAGAGGTAGATGACACTTGTGGTAATCTCTGATGGCCTCATGCTACTTCACAAAAGGACAAAGACACCGGGACTCCATTTCATGTCTGAGCTTGATTTGATAGAGAATAATGCATTGTCCAAGTGAAGTGGCCAAGGCAGCTTCCCTCTGGACATGACTACAACATTAGATACTAGCTAATATTTCTGTATGTGACCAGCAAATGCAAGGCTGACTGTGGCAAGGAGAAATCCGAGAGGTTGCTCATTCAGGGTTTGGGTTTTATTGTTTTTTTCCTCTAGTACAAAGTAGTCAGAAAACATGTTGTGCATTACAGGTCACACCTTTCTACTAATCCTACCACTTAGTGCTGTTTCAAGCATTTATATGTATCTTGCTGAAGTAGCAAGGGAGATTGATCCCCTGAAGAGTTTGGCAAACTCTTGTATATATCGCCCTATAACCCATTCAGCTGGCTCAGCAACCAAATGCTGTCTGCACCACTTGCTAAAATCCCTTGTAGTTGACTAAACCAAATAAATTCATCCCAAGGAAAATGCTGTGATCCATAGACTTGCTTTGGTTCCTAGCAAGTGATCATACACACAACTCATTTATGAGTGATTTAGGTCACAGGTACAAACGTTATGCACTTATGAACATGGATGGCTCTTTCCAGATTTTTTCCTATATCTTGGCTAAACAGCAGACTTTTTAAGGACGTCATACGTAATATGGGATCAAGAGGACTGGAATCTCAAATAAGCCTAGATGGAAAAGACCTTCTGACACTATGAGAACCAGACATACTGAAAGCCTCATCTTCAAACTGGAGGAAAAATTAAGTCCTAACCATTGGCTTACATTTCCACTTCAAACCAACTGAACTATTAGATTCTGAGTTATTCTTTATTTTCCTTTTGAAGAAGGAGATGAAGTGAGCAAAAACTGGGTTTTAAGATACTTCAACGTAAAATTATTAAACTCTCAAAAGCCAAGAAGTTATTTCACAGAATTAATGTGAAACATCTTTTTGACATAGTAATGGGAAAGCCCTAAAAAAATACACATAAATTGAACTAGGACCTTCAGGTGTTTTCAGTCTAAAGATGCTGATATCTCTCCCTGTGAAAAAGCAACTTTGAAAAAAAAAAAGAGTTTGATCAACCCTTCTGAAAACTTTCATTCTTATTGTGTGGAGTGACCAAAAAAAAAAAAAAAAAAAGAAGTTTCAGCTCTGAACCCTTTGAGCCAGCTATCACAATTCATGTGGCACAATGGTCCTCAGTGGGTCACAGATAGCCACAGCCCCACGAAATTTTTTATGCTTGTATTTTGAAAGGAATCTCAGTAAAGAATTTGGCTTAGCAAAACAAGACTACACTTCCTCTCTTCCCTTAGTTTCAGAACAACAGCTTTTTCTTTGAGTGATTATTTCAGCTTCCATAATTTTTCTCCAGCACAAAACTGTAGATAAGCTCCATACAGACCAGACCAGTGTTTTGGGCAGCATAAGAACATGCATAATGTCAGAGCATCAGAAAGAAATGGAATAGCAATTAAGAAACACATTACGAAAAATGCACCTAGTAAAGACAAAGCTAGAAGTAGTTCACCTGTCTGAAATCTCCTAACTTGGCAAAAAGCATTTTTCTTAGAGGACCCTAAGAATCTCCTAATTAGCACAAAGACTGAGGAAGACTAATCGCCACTTGGCAAAACTCTGCTCATTAAAACTCCAGGGCCCATTTGTGGGATTTCTTTCTTCCTTCCTGCCCCCAAAATCAAATTTTCCTTTTACAATATGAATGACATAAAATGCTGCATCAGAGCAAGTGCACAATTTCATATCTACATATTTGTTATAAGGCTGAAGGGGAGGACTCAAGCTTATCTCAAAAGAAAAAAAGGAGTGAGAATTAAATCATTAAAGTGTGTGGTTTAAGCAGAATACACTATGGCACTGCAGACTTGAACAGGAAAGAAAGCAAGAGAGGCCCATTCGAATTGAAAGAAACAGACTTACGAAGGCCGTGGATTTACAAGCATAACTGTACTGAAGACCTAAAGAGCTCTTCTAGATACCACGGTTTTAACAAGGTCTTCTCCATGACTACTCTCCACCTCCCTCAAAAAAAAAAAAAAAAAGTTATTTATTTAAAGTTGCTTGCCAAATCCATGGCAAAGCATCTAACAAAAACCAGAGATGAAATTTACAGACACTTTAGAAATAGGTGACAGGGACATACATGTCACTGGAATCAACGTGAGCAATCCAGAAAACTCCTGTTCCCACACCTACAAAGCCTCCAGTGTCGTTTTGGACTGCGATGTTGCTTACGCATCTATACACCAGCACCTCAGTAAGGCGCCCAGACGTATGACTGGGCAGGTGGTAATGCCGTCTGCTGCCGTTCACATGGAAGGCAAACAAAGCTTGGGAGTCACTCAGCAGCTCCCTGACTGCCCTGCTTTGCCAAGTGTGTTTCACTTAGATATCCAACCAACACCACTGAGTGGAAGATGAACAGCATTCATCAAATGAACACCAGTCACCCAAAAATTTAGCCAATGGGGCACGCTACTTATCTTTCTCATAACCAGCATAGCAACAAGATCTTCCCCATTTATAAACACAAGCTTAGAGTTTCAGTACCCACGTGAACTGGAGATAATTCGACTCTCATTCCCCTGACACTACAAAGAAAAACCCCTAGAAACTAAAGAAACAGATAATGGGAAAATAGAAAGCACAGAGGCAGTAGCCATACTTTCTGTTAAAGCTGGGTTATTAGGTAGGGAATAAACATAAAATTCCTGGACCTAAAGGGAATTATAAACCTATGCCCAACATTATTGTTCTTCAATTAGGCTTTGTGATACGGAGGGTCAGTTCCTGATTTAAGATCCTTGAATTTTATCATCCTCCCCAACACATTAAGAAAGTCATTTGTTCTAGGTTTTTGAATCCAAATGACAACAATCACAGACCAAAAGAATTAAAACCTATGCCTTTTTCTCTCAATTTTATGTTCTGATAAGAATACTAGAGGATGTGTTTCAAATATATATGCCATACGCTTACTGCAGAATAATAAAATTCCACTTTCAGGTAAAGTAATGGCACAGAGAAAACCCTGTACCCATTCTTGAGAAATAACCACAAAGGCAATTAATGTCAGATGGATATATTTCTAACTGTGACCCATACCCCCGTGAGATAAAGCTTAAATCATCTCATGTTGTCACTCAGTCCAGGGTGCAGTTGGATTCATTTAAACTCCGAGCCATAATCCCCCTGCTCCCGGCCCCCACTGGCACCACCTTTCCTCCACTGAGGACAGAAGCACGGGTGCTCACACTGACACACACACCCCTCGCTCACTCTGTGCTAGTACTAACACTCATGCAGCCACACAGCCAGCCAGGCAGTTCGCTGATCCAGCCAAAAAGGTATTATTTTGTGTTTTGCCGGCCGGCTTTCGGGCTGCCTACAGGATCAGCGGTGCCGGTGCCGGGCTGCTCTGCCCTGCCAGCACCAGCCTTCAACCTGCTGCCAGGCCACACCCTGATACTCCTTCCAAACCACGGCCTGGGAACGCTGTCACCCAACTTACCTGTTTCAGGGCGGAGGAGGCTAATGTAACTGGAAGGGTGTGGCTGATAAAGGTGGTGTTGACTGACACAACTGCATGCTTTTGCTTCTTGTATGAGATGCACGGTCCTTGTATCTAAATGGCTTGGTGTTAGGACTACATTCTGTACCACAGCAGTGAGAGGAAATCACAATAATAATAGAATGTGATGAGTAGTACCATTTCAGATGCCCAAGGGCATCCAAGATGTTTGTACAGGCTGGTACATCAGAGGGTGACTCTATGGGAGATGCATACTCCTCTACAGTGGCCACTGGAAGCCAAGTGAGAGATGTGGGGTATTCAAACTGACACCAGGCACATACACTGAGGCAACTGACTCTCCACCAGAAGCTTATTCTGCTCTAAATGCACAAGGATTCGACTTCTGCAAGTGTCTTAAACATTACAGCTCTTACTTATGGCTAGATTTCCAAAAGTGGTATGCACCATTTATCTCAATGGATATGGGGGTACTTAAAAAGAGGATCTTTTATCTTATCTTGAAAATGTGCTCTGCAACTGCAGTGCAAGACTGAATATTAAACATAGGAAAGGAAGCATGAAAAATCTACTCTAGTGCTGCATCCTACGGTCTAACTTTTGAGTGTCTTGCCTTGTAAGTGCAAAGGTTCTGCCAAGGCTTTGGGGTTAAGTTATTAAATACAACCACTGATTAGACTGCATAGGAATAATCTTCATGATATTTGAGGCACTGATGTCTTCCCCTTCACTTTTTTTTTTCTTTAAACATATGCCCCTCTCACCCTCCCTGCCCTAACACCTACCCTTGCTGGATACTCCACACCTGATCCAGAACCTAGCACTAAGGATGGTGGCAAGGTGACTCCTCTTCCTTTGTGGGAATATGGTACATACCCATACAATTAGTGCACTATAAAATTAAGTAAACCTGAATTTAAGGACAAACAAGTAATGTAGTTTGGTGAGAGAAGTTGGAGGGAAATAGTATTTCCACTCTCATTCCAGATAACTAAAAGATGAGCCAAAAATGCTCATGAGACAGAACCAATCTGCCAGTTAATAACGTGAAAAAAGTCCATCAGAAGTTATAACACAATTTGAATGCAAACATTTGTCCAACCTCCTTTTCCAAACAGAGCACAGGAACTGTAAGAAAAGCTGGTTACTTGTTCTGACTGTTGAATTCACGTGGATTTTGCCTCATTAGGAAAGAAGCAGAATTTGTGCATGCACGTGACATGGTAGGAAATGGAGTGATGATCCTAATACATGGACAACAAAAATAGGAGACAAGATTCCAGAAGACTCATTCAGCGAAGGTTGAAACAGCATCTGACCAGTCAAGGTCTGAGGTGAAGCCTGCAATGCCAAAGGGCACCAGCTTGTGTCTCTGCCACCCAGTCAAAGAGTACGAATACCAGTGTTTAGCCATGGCAAAGGGCACAGGCTTATGCACAGAACCTGTGCATTAAGCTTTTTCCTTGTTACTGAATGAAGGCATCTTCATTCTCCAAAAGCCCTGATGATTTTGAGTACCATGTGGGCTAATGTCTTCCAGTTAACTACAGTTGGATGTATGCATAAATATACTTAATGGTCAACAGAGAGGATTAAGCTCTCACACATGTATGATCTCACACCATTTTAGTGATGAGGGCTCTTGATTAAGAAAGGACAGCTTTAAACACTGTAGAAGTTAAGCAAATAATTGTCTTCCTGTATGCAGGTCCAAAAGCCTGTTGAAGTTACCAGACATGAGAAGAAAAGCATGGCAACATAGCCTACACACCAGCAAGTCAAAAGCATTAGGGAACACACCTGACCCACTTGTAATTAAAATTAAGAGATGGAAATTGTATCAAGATTGTATGTTTGCAGTTTGAATCAGCTGGCATTTACACAAGGAAAGCTGTCAGCCATCTCAAATGTATAGCTCTTATTTTTAATCAACTGCCTCAAGTAATATTTATTTGTCTTAAAGGAAACCATAGGCTCTGTGCTTCACCAACAGCCTGTAGCAGCTTTTTGTTAGGTCAGCTTCCATATACACCCCCCAGATCTTGTGTGCATTGGTGTCTCTCACAATGGTCATCACAGTAAACTGTCTGCTCCACAACAGGGCAAGTGCCTCCTCATTAAAAAAAAAAAAAAAATTCAAAAGCAGAACCTAACCCAATTTGTATGTAAATCTCAAAAAAAAAAAAAAAAAAAAGGCAGATCTATGCCCACCATACTTCATTGATGGTATGCTGAGGACATTAAGGACAAATTAAGGTTCTATTTTTGGACTTGAAAACACGGCTGCACAAATACAGAATGGAAAGTATTAAGAGTATGTGCCAGTTCTGGCCACCGTGCTTTAGGAAAGCTGTGAAGATTTCTACAGGGGAGGCAGGGAAGAAAACCAAGAACATTTATATGCACAGAAACTATGTGGCAAGATTGCAAAAATCTGAGATTTTTAATAGAAAGAAGCAAAGACAAGAAGAGTGATGTTAATAGCTTTCAAATGCAAGAAAGGCTATGACAAAGGGTGAAACAATATGACTTTACACTTCATGGATGCAAATGCAATAATGTCAGCAAATAACAGGAATACTGTCTGAAATCTTAACAAGTGCCATGATACAGATAGTGAGGCATTGGAATTGATTTGCCTGTTAGTAGACTCATCATCAGAATTATTAAAGTAATGCAAAAGGACAAAAAAAAAAAATTACATCTGTCAGGGATTATGTTAGATAAAATGGATCCTGACAAGCAGGAGATGAGCCAGGTGACATCTCAAAGTCCCTTTAATTCCTCCTTAAGTAAATAAATAGATATATACATTTATACCAGGTTCTGCACTGGGGTGAAAACAACCCCATGGGGCGCTACAGGCCTGGAGACAATTGGCTGGAAAACTGCCCAGCAGAAAAGGACTTGGGGGTGTTTGGTGAACAGCTGACTATGAGCGAGCAGTGTGCCCAGGCAGCCAAGGCGGCCAACAGCATCCTGGCCTGCATCAGGAACAGTGTGGTTAGGGAGGTGATTGTCCCCCTGTAGTTGGGCACTGGTGAGGCTGCACCTCAAATCCTGCATTCAATTCTGGGCCCCTGACTACAAGAAAGACACTGAGGTGCTGGAGCGTGTCCAGAGAAGGGCAATGGAGCTGGGGCAGGGTCTGGAGCACAAGTTCTGTGAGGAGCAGCTGAGGGAACTGGGGTTGTTTCAGCCTGGAGAACAGGAGGCTCAGGGGAGACCTTATCGCTCTGTACGACCTGAAAGGAGGCTGCAGAGAGGTGGAGGTTGGCCTCTTCTCCCAAGTAACAAGCAACAGGACAAGAGAAAATGGCCTCAGTTTGTGCCAGGGCAGGTTTAGATTGGATATTAGCAAAAATTTCTTCACTGAAAGGGTTATCAAGCATTGGAAAGGGCGGCCCCAGGAGGTGGTTGAGTCACCATCCCTGGAGGGAAGAGACATGTGGATGACATGCTTACAGACATGGTTTAGTGGTGGTATTAGTAGTGTTAGGTTAATGGTTGGATTTGATGATCTTAAAGGTCTTTTCCAACCTAAAAGATTCTATGATTCTATGATCCTTTCATCTGTCTAGGCCTCTACATTTTGTGCTAGCTATCACAGAAAGAAATCATAATTCTTTTTGCAGTACAGCTTAAAGTACATTTCCTGTGGGGTAACTAAACTGCTACTCAAAGCCAGTTTTGAGTGTTAAAGTGTTTTTTGTGTTTAATGCACCACAACCTGCTAATTGTAAGCCTACCAGGTTTATAACACAGATACTATCTGATGCTTTCAGAATGAAAGACTCAGTTTAATTTCTTTTGCTGTAGGCAGAACACTCGACATCTGTTTAATGCTCCTCTGTCAGCAAAAGAGGCCAAGACTCAAGATTCTGTCGAATGCCTTGGGTTTTACAAAATTTAAGTTATTTAGAAGAAACATTGCCTCGTTTATTTGCTGAAGAAGATGAATGCCAATTATAAATCATCAGAAAATAAGTTAGGTTCCTAAAACATATTTAAATACCCATAAAATACACACAGACCATTTTCCACATAAGGCTAATTTGGGCATGACTTTAACCCATCTTTGAGGACTGATTTCAATGCAAAGAAGTCAAACTGCTTAGTTAGGCAGTGTGTGTAGACAATACCATGCCATTAGAATGCTTTTTCTTCCTGGTCCCTTCAGATCCATAGCAACAGAGACGAACTAGAAGCAGCGTGATAATGCCACTACACCTGCTGATGGAGCAACAAAAGTCCACCAGATACTGAATGGGACAGCTGAGTGGCTTCTCAGCCAGAGTGCTCAGAATTGCAGGACAGGCCTAGAAACAACCACGTCCTCGAAAACCTGAAGCAGACTGCAGAGATTTGCACAGTCCAAAATATATGCATTGTCCCTGTGACAGCAAACACCCAAATTCCTCTCTATTCATAACACCTGTAATTAACGGGTGTGGAATAGTTTGTCAACAGCTGTCATCGTAAAGCTACTGGTATCTGCCGTACAAGCACAGCAATATCCTGTGAACATGTATGTACTGTCCAACCCTGCCTTTCCCACAAAGCTCAACAAGTAAGTAAATGAAATTTCCCTCAAACAGAAACAGAAGTTTTGAAATTTGATTTACCTACCATTGCTAATTCCCTAAAATTAGCCTACAGAGTAAAGGCATGTCCGCAACACTTTCCCTGTGAGGAACTGCTTCCCTACCTACATATAGCCTAATATTTCTGACTACATTAAAGAGATGGAGTGATATTGCAGTGTGTGGTTTCCTAAAAGCCAGGAAAGAGTCATTCACGTAAGAGCAACTTACACCACCAGTATTGGTTATTAGTTTACTGTTATTTTTTTCATTATTATTTACTGTTATTTAATAACTATTATACAATTCCTCTTAGTACTGCTGTTCCTGAGAGAAGCCAGTTGCTCTCATATGTTTTTTAAACCAATGCTACATTTGCACACCTTGTAACCCAATGCAAAGCAATGATGAAGTGGATAAACATACATTCAGATCCTAATAAAAAGTATGTCCTCATTGTCAAGGATTAAAACAAAAGGAAAGTTTAATGGAAGACAGAATCCTGAAACATATTAGTACAACAGAGGATGAGAAGAAGCTGCAAGGCTTCATTCACTAGGCAATACTGCAATTTTTTCTACCCACAAGAAGCCCCACACACCTTTTCACTGTGTCCAGTAATCTCAGGGAAAAAAATGTGGAGGGATGGAGGATTCTCTGTGAATATGTATTTAAATTCTATTTCAGAGTATCATCTGACAAATACTGACTTCATTGAAGTGAATACAAAAAAATAATTATCTTAATCCAATGGATCCAAAAATTTTATGCTGTGGGAATATCAATACAGAATCCTTGAGGTTTAAAATACAGTCATTTAGACCAGGCAAGGATCTGTCTTCAGGAAGACTCACTGATATTTCACACAGTTCAGGTGGACAAAAAAAAGTACTGTCATTAAAAATAATTATAAACAAAACAGTTTGAAGTAATCAGCAAACACTTATAGATAAATTATTCTGACAGATAAAAAAAAAAAACCCACAACCATGCCAAAAATGTTTACCAGGAAGTAATTTAAAACAATAGATTAACAACATTCATGTTCTTGGAATGTCTTGTAATTCCAATACAAATTATTTTTCATTTCTACTTGGTATTACGTTGCTTCTTTAGTTATTTTGCATATCTTAAATTGTATTTTACTTTTAATTAATTAAGCTTCATCTGGCTATACAGGGAGAAAGAAGGATGAGGGAAAAGAAAACACAAACTTCTGGTTTTTGCCTAGTGTAACACACCAAATAAATCCAGCATCTAGTGTAGTTAGTCTTAATCTAACCAGTCCTAAATCCTAGAGGAACTTTTCTCTTTAGAGCACCAGTATCTGAACAGGTTCTATAACCTATGGCTAAAAAGGTATCCCCCAAAAGTTTCTGTAAGGCTGAAAAATTTCTCTCTTTTTTCGGGTGTCCAGGCCAGCAAAACTGGATCTAGTGGGATCTAGTAAGAACTCGAAGACCATTGTGTGTAAAATATTGAGGTAAGTGAAGAGGGAGAAAGACCTGTAATATACACCATTTTTGGGGGGAGTGTAAAATGTAAAGAAAGGTAGACTATTTCACTGCTTGACTGCCATATATTCTAAAGCAAGAAATATGGAAATGTAATTGGAATCATCCCATACCTCATTGATTTACACTCCTGGCTTGAACCAAATTAAGATCTGATTAAGGTTTATTTCAGAGATACTAGACCATCTGAAGTCATTAGGTTGAGTTTTGGCAATGGTGGCAAACAACTGTTTTTCTGAAGCTAACGGTAACTTTTCCACAATGTGTGAATTAATTGTAGGCTTCATAACATAAATGTCTTGTTCGGTACAGTTTCCTGGCTGAAAGGACCTGGTTACTACCAGTTGGCTGTTACAAGGCAAACCATTTAAGCAGAGAAGGCCTAATCTCTCCTCCTGCAATGTTAATACAGTATCAATGAAGAATTCAGTATCTGTGTTGCTTTGCATACACACTTCCCAGATGAACTTTGGACTTGTAATATTGGTTGTTATACAGGACTTCCTCATCCTGAAGTGAAATCATGTTCTGTGATCCTCAAAAGCATCTGGGAAATCCCAATGGCCTCTGAAAGGCTCACCAGCTCTGAACTGTGACATTCTGGCTACTGGCAGCAGGAGCCATTCCCTACGTAACGGTTTGACAGTAGAGGGGAGGGGGTAAAATATGTCTAGTTGTACTTTGGATCTAATTACATCTTCTTATAGCTCTGAGGATTCTATCACCTTTAGTTCCAGAGTGTAATTTAACCTATGCATTAAACCCTCATAGTCATCCTTCCCAGTCTTCAGTTGCAGCGTTTTCCTTACAGAGGGAAAATCTCAGCAGATACACCCAAAGACGGGAGCATTATGAAGCATTTTGCAGCATTTCTTAATCCTTCTTCCACCTTTTTTCCCCAGCACTTTTGTGGAAACCTCCACTCGTGAGAGGTAGGGTTTTCAAACACTCATTTCTTCAGTATTATTGAAGTTTAACAATTCCCCAACTCAGCACACCGGTTTATGTACACCGTTAAGCCTAATCCACAAACTCTCCCTGTTGACATCACAAAGAAGAAAGATGTCTGCCTCACCTATGGGAATTCCTGATGCCAGTCACCCAATTTTTAGCTTCTTCAATAGCCCTTATGGTAATGCCTCTACTGAATTATTTACATTGCTCAGTTTCACATTCAAAAGCAGCTGCTTTGGAAAATCAGGGCTTGTACTTCCATAAAACTTTGCAGCTTAGTTCACAGAGCACCTCAATTTGATTGGAAGCCACCTAGGCAGGTTACCACAAAAAAGATTACTTTAGCTATTATCCTTCTGCTTTTCTGCATGACTTATCAACTCCAGACTTTGTAAGCTTCATCTAGCTTCCCAGCCTCGCATACGGACTGAGGACCCTGCAAAATTCTTAGCCTTTGTAATGAATGCTGAGCAGAGGAAAGTCTAAGCACTCTCAGATACAGCTTTAAGGCAAATTGCCCAACATGAAACAAAAGGTTTGTGGCTCTAGATACTGTTATTTGTAGAATTCATTTGACCTTTATAGCAGACCAGTCTTCTGCATAGTGAAAATACGTGGAAGGAAAGAAGGCAAAGGCTACTTTTACTCTCCACATATCTAAGCAGTGCCAGAGGGGCCAGATACATTCAGATTCTTCCGAAGTTACTCAGAGACCATGCGGAAATATCTAGAATCAAAGCAAAAGGCTCCTTTCATTAATTTACACAGGTGTCAAGGTTTTGTTACAAGTCATATATAAATGCAAGGTTGGGCTACCAGGTATATTTTAAGTACAGGATGAGCTGATATAAGGTGACCTAGACAGAGTGGTAACGTCACAATGGTTCTTGATTCGTGATCTTTTTTGTGGGGCAAATCATACTCCTACAAGCAAAACTAGACAAAATAAAAATGGCTAAATACTTAAACTTTGCTCTTTCCATAGCCCCAGCATGTCTTGGAGAGATGCTCAATAAACAGGAGCAAGCAAAAGCTACAAATGTACAACCCTCCTCTTTGCAGACACCAATGATTGCTGCCTTATACCTGGATTCAAAACATTGCCAACATTTGTCTTCTTCAATCTTGCCCTTCTACAGACCTCTAACTACAACTTTCTATCAGGGAAATAGTTGCATGCCACAAGACGATTTGGAAAGAGACTGCTGTCTCAACATGGCATGAAGACTAAATAGTGACAAAGTAAATCATCCCTCAAAGATAAGTCAATGGTGAATAAGTAATTTTATCTGTCAAGAATTAACACACAGGGAATACTTGCAAAGGTTATACAACACAAATCTACTAGCAGTTAGGCATGAGTTCCCTCACATACGCTAACCAAGGAAGCCTACAGAGGAAGAAGTGAAATTTGACTTCTTGATGAAAAGCTTTAATAACAGCAAGTTGTATGTATAAACTCTTATAAAAGGATTATATCCTAAGAGATCGTTAGCTTACAGATAGATATCTTACAGTAAAGATGCCCTTTGTAAGTATTTCTTAGGAAGTGTGTTAAATTTCCATTAAGAAAATTGAAAACCACCAGCGAATGAGTGAGGGGAATAGCTTATAATGAATAAAGAAAATCCTAAAGGTGGTTAAAAAAAATCAAAACACTTGTGAACACCCCCTCCACCTACCCACACTCTGATGCCATGAACAGTTTGGAATTTAACTTGTAGTTAAAGCTGACAGAACACTGAAAAGCTTAACTAACTTCCTCACTATTTGCATTTTTCTTTTTTTTTCAGTTACATAAAAGCATTAATCTGTTTGGATTTTTTTTTTCCTTCAATATACTTTCCAAGTTCTCATATATATTTCTAGCATGACATGATATGTGTCTTACAAACTCTGTGAAAACAGAGCTTATGATGTTTAAAACATTCTATTTAATCAAAAGAAACTGAGTCCTCCTAAAATGTCCAAGCAGCAGTTGTATATTCTGAAATCCAGCCTGTAAGTATACATCCCTTAAATTTTCCTAACTTCTTGAATAAATAGATCCTCTGAGTTTTCCCAGATAAGATATATTTTAGATTACTTAGGCTATCCAAAGAATGTTTTCACCACTCTGTGCAATTAGAGCTGAAAGTGCATTTATCTTGCTATAAATAAGGTGACTCTTAAAGAATGAAGTTCAGAAGTGTTAATGTCAACTCTTTAGTGAACAGATCTTTGATAGGGTAACTCCGTATCTCAGAGCACCTAGGCTAGTTTCACTCAAATTTGAAATGAATTCTAACCTTTATAATATGTCCAAGTCAGAAACATTGATAAAATAATCACAGAATTAAATTATGTGAGTTTTAGGATAAAACGTAAATATTTACATAGCTGTTTTGAAAGTTACCATTTAAATATAATATTAACTCAGAACTACCACCAAAATCATATAAAGTAAGAAGTATACCTGAAATGTTCCAGAACAATCTATATATGGAATAATTCAGTTCATCAGAAGCAAATCATCTCTTCCCTACTGTGCAGTACCTGGGTTTAGATACGCAGCTTCAAAAGAGAAAAGTGAAAGGGCAATCAGCTGTTGTCTCTTTCTTTTAGTACTGCAAAAATATATTTTATACCGATGGATGACCTTGTGTAAACCATAAACAAAAGCTTTGCATATGCCAGGTTAGAAACGTTAAATAATGAAGATAGCAGAGCAATACACAATGGGCAGAAATTACCACTATACAGAAGGCATGGTTAACAGTGCCTTTTTTTAAAGTATAAAAGTTTTTTTCATTGTCTTGAACTAATACACTGTTCTACTCCTCTGTGCAGGAACTAATTTAATCCAACGTGTGCAAATGTGCGTTAGAATTCACATCTTTATGGGCTTTGCAGCAAAGCAAAACATCAAATTTTTTTGCATCTACATGTAAAGTCATGGCTACGCCTTTTCATACTAATCATATTTACTTACATACACATATATCACACTGTAATAAGCCGTTTATAATACAAGCATTTTTGCTTTTAATACTTTTTTCTTCAAAAAAAGTGTTGAATGACACTAAGTTTTTACAACCTGTAAAGTGACCCATAAGGTTCTGTTCAAACAATGCCAACATTATACAATCATAGAATGGTCTGGGCTGGAAGGGACCTTAAAGGCCACCTAATTCCACACCCCCTGCCCTGGGCAGGGACACCTTTCACTACACCACATTGCTCAAAGCCTCATCCAGCCTGGCCTCGAAGACAGCCAGGGATGGGGCATCCACAGCTTCCGTAGGCAAGTGCCTCACCACATTACGTACTCATGTCATTGTCCAGAAAATTTGGGAATGCTTGTCTTAGGGCTGTCTCTTAAATAGCAAGCTTATTCAAATATCTTCTACACTTAGCAACTGACCCTGTCTATCTAGACTGCTAAGGCCACCCAGTACTAACTGTTTTCAAAATACCATGCAAGGAGTTTGCACCCAAGTACAGTCAGCTAGAGGACATCCATTGTTTTGACCACTTAGTCAACAATTACAGCATAATTCCTGAGCCAATTTCTCATAGATACTGAGCGTACCATTTAAGACATGCCAGGTGTCACAAAGAAAGTCTGTAACAGAATTAGCAGCAGAACCAAGAGCAAGATGACCCCTCCAGCACAAGTGTAGACCTATGCCCTGTTAAAGTGACACCATAGGCATAACCTTAGTCAGTGTGACAAATCAGGAATACTTACTGGACCATTAATACTCAGCAGAGAATACTGAGTTCTGCCCCCTCAAAGAAATTGGTCATGTGATGAAAGAAAAAGGCCATCACAGAAGCTTTAGGAAAGGTGTACAATTAGCAAGAAGACAGCACTTATTTAAAAGAAAACTTTTAAATAATGAAGCATATCTCTCACCCCAAAAAAATCCACCAGCAATGCTATCTGACCTCTATATAAGTTAGCCGTACATATCATACATCTAGAAGTTCAAAAGTTACAGTGCATTTGACGCCCAGCTTAAAGTATCAGCCTTAATAATGGCAAAATAAGCAATTTTTCAAGTATTTCTAAAGGAAATATAAATATCTTTGGGGGAAAAAAAGAAAAATCTAATTTGGAGCACTACATAACCAAAGTATATAAAACTGCAGTTCACTTTCATTGAGAAACTAAGCCTCTCTTTAATGAGCATAAATCTAACCACGCATATGCTAATATGACAATTAAAACAACTGATTTTGTGTTGTCCTATAAACAGTAAAGATAAATCTAAAAAAATGAGAAATAAAATGACAAATGCATTTCAATATTATAAACAAACACACCTAAATTTCAGTGTGGAAGGAAAAAGCCCAAGTAGCACTGCAGTAGTACCTTAAGATTCCTGTATCTTAAACCTTCAGAAAAAGTAACAGCCTAAGTCAATCATGTTTGACTGCTATCCAGTTATTTATATGAGTAAATGAAACTGGCGTCTGAGTGGGGAGATGAACTGGCAACTTTCCGCAGCCTTGAGTTACAATTTGTATATAATGGAGCAAACTGCAAGCACTCTGACTGTAGCCGATCTATGTGGATGAAGCTAAGCAGAAGAGTTTAAATAGGCAACAATTTTGTTTTAGTTAATGTTAGAGTAAGACCAAGATCTCTTCAATCTGCAGGTGAAGTTGGCCAGGATGCATCTGCAGAACTCCCCCCCTACCATGACCTGAAGCCTGGACTGCCAATGGAATGAAATATACAACAGTCTCCCTTGAGACAGGAACCCTTATGTGCTGGTTTTGGCTGGGGTAGAGTTGTTTTCTTCATAGCAGAAGAAATCCAGTTGGTTTTTTTGGTTTTGGTTGTGGGGTTTTTTGGGTTTTTTTTGTTTTTTTTTTTTTTTTTAATTAAACTAACAGCTAGCTTCTTGTAACAATCAGAGAATCTGAAGTCAAGGTCTTTCTAAAAGACTTTTTGTCATAACCAGGTAATTAGTTGCCATATATTCAGTTGTCATATTCCAATCCCTTTAAGGCAAACAACTTAGAAATGCAAACCACAACTCCTTTCTTCCTCTCTGTACAGATTTAGAAGAGCCAATGTTGAGCCAGCATACAAGAGCTGCTGCAGAATGAGTCGAGCAACACTAGGAAGAAAGGGAAAAGCCCATTAGTCAAGAGCACAAGCATGTAAGAAACCTGGACTCTCTGCTGGTTTTGTCTGGGAGAGAGTTAGTTTTCTTCATAGTAGCTACTATGGGGCTGTGGTTTGGATTGGTATTGGAAATAGTGTTGATAACTTGGGGATGTCTTCCTTACTGCTGAGCAGTGTTTACACAGGTCAAGGCCTTTTCTGCCTCTCACCCCACCCCACCAGCGAGGGGGCTGGGGGTGCACAAGCAGTTGGGAGGGACACAGCCAGGACAGCTGACCCCAACTGACCCAAGGGATATTCCATACCATATGGCATCACACTAAGCGTATAAAGCTGGGGGAAGAAGAAGGAAGGGGGGTACATGAGGAGCAATGGGGTCTGTGTTCCCAGGTAATCGTTACATGTGATGGAGCCCTGCTTTCCTGGGAGTGACTGAGCACCTGCCTGCCCATGGGAAGTGGTGAATGAATTCTTTGTGTTGCTTTGCTTGCGTGCGTGGCTTTTGCTTTACCTATTAAACTGTCCGTATCTCAACACACAAGTTTTCTTACTTTTCCCCTTCTAATTCTCTCCCCCATCCTTCCCCAGGGTGGGGATGGGGACAGGACGATGGCGTGAGCAAGCAGCTGTGTGGTGCTCAGTTGCTGGCTGGGGCTAAACTATGACAGCTTGATAGGGACTTCTCACCCGTGTGTCCAAAGTTCCACTGCCTGCATGGACTAGCTAAAACCAAAGTGAAAACTCCTGTCATTGTTGTCAGTCTCAGAGACTCCACACACACTGGACTGCACCTTGGCCATGGTTGCAATAGAAAGGCACAGACCATAATGAAAGGATAACTCAGCTGCCTGGGAAAGGTAATTTCCAGTGATTCCACAGGCCTTTAAAGATCATTTGGGTGGGAGAGGAACACAGGAGGAAGGAGAGTATTCCCCCTCAGCACAAGTGTGTTGAACAGGATGAAAGATTTGTTCAGATTTTTATATTTCAAAGCAGATTAGCAGTGCACATTCACATCTTGTACAAACAGAACAAGAAATGGGTATTTTGGGGTCACTTCACAGATAGCAAACAAATCCATATATTTGACACAAAAAAAAGATCCTTGCTTTTTAGGCACTTTTCTAAGATATTTCAGAGCTGAGAGCATCTTAGAAATAAATTAATTTCCGTAACTGTCTTTTTATCAAATAATTCTATTACCATACACAGCATGAACAACTCACAGCATTAGCTTCCATAACAAGCAGTGACTCCATCCTGCAGTTCTTACTAATTCCCAACACATGGTGGGAATAGCCCACTGGTCTGGTGTTCAGAAGTACACAGCTTACCACTTCTACTCTTGCGTTTCAGAGGCAATGAAAACATTTCCAACAGTAGCTTATGTATCACACTGTGATAATGCATTCCCCTTTACTTTTGATATTTAAAAAAAAAAAATTTCTTGTATGAATTTCTTAGCAAAATTACTTCATTCTATTTTACTAATTTGTAGGCAGCATTTGTGTCCATGTAAAAATGACCTCTTACCCTGTACTTCGGAATGGAAAGTCATCCCTGTGGCCTTTTTTTTCTCCAGAATTCACTCTCTAGTTGAAACATTGGCCAAGGCACAAATAAACAAACATTAGTAAATACGAGACTGGCCATTGCTTCTCAACAGTAGAGCCTGCCAATACCAGATATGGATCCACAGATATTGCTGGGTTTGCCTCTTCCAGAATAACCTTTCCAAGGAGCTACACCCTCGTCTAGCTTGTTCAGATTCTGAAAATCCCTGTTTATGACTGTGGCTGTAACAGTTGACCTAACCAGAAGTGCCAGGAATCAAACCACAGATTTGGAAAGCAACAGGATCCATAAGCTACAGACTCCTTATTTTGAGAGTCTATGGTATGAGAGTCCCAATCCTAAGCCACATGTGATAGCTATGCCAGGATAATAGTTCAGATTCCGCAAATTACATCCATATTCTTAAGTCTTTCAACGTCTGGCATAGTTTTAAATGGACAACAAGTCTGTTTGTCGGATAAAGTCTGAACTGCTAAATAAATAGTGATAAATTTCCTAATACTACTGGGCAGAGTGTTCCTGCAAGTACAACGTGTGTTTATCAGTTTCCCACTGAGCTAGCGTTGACTTTCAAATTTCCTTTAATCCTATTATAGTAAACATAGTACAGTTCTCTGGCAAACAAGAGTAACATTCTTTCTGTAATATCATATCCTACTTTTAAAGAAACCATAGCGATGTCCAGAAAAGAACTAGGCTCAACTTGGAATGACACAGTAAACTTGTTTTCCAAAAACTAAGTTTTATAAAATATTAAGATTTTAAACTGAAAAAGAAAAAAAAAAAAAGAAAAAACCCAACTATTTTTATAAAGAGAAGATTGGCAATTTCTGACTGGTACTCAAAATAATGTTTGCATGTCTCATACTTTTAAAGTTAGCTATTGAAACACTGACATAAAAATATTTTTCTAGTTGGAAACAGTCTATCTGAGTTGAAGGATAAAGCAAGTGGCATTTTGTATGTAGAATTTAGAAAGTGTGAATTGTAGCTCATGAAGGAGCTTTTTCAATGCTCCTTCAAGAAGAAAGAACATCAAGTGCAGACGACTAAAAACACGCGGATAAAGAAAACCAAATGGGATTTATTATGGTACAATTTGTATTTAAAGCTTCTCTTCATTTGAGGGGAATTTATGGTAGACAAAGGTGGGATTTGTCTTACAGTTTAAAACAAAACAAGAGAAAAAAAGAATAAGATTGAGTTGTTGAATAACTTCACTTAAGTGACTGAAGGGACTTCAGGAACCCGAAAGCAAGACAGTTTAAAATGTCAGAAACTAGCTGAATTTCCAAGCATGTGCATTTGCTTGCTTGCTTGCTTCAGGGTTCCCATAGAAAAAGGGTCATTACGTATAACAAAAATAGCATACAATGGTACTATTTTCACATATTTTCTGTGATTTTTGAATAAAACTATAAATTTTCCTAATCATCAGTTTATGTGACAGCTGAATCCTCAGCTTCAGATAACCTTAAGAAATCACAAGTTCCGGGCTTTGAGTTTACTTGGGGATCAGCTTCAGTAAGAAATGGAAATATTAAAGAGGCAGATCAACAACCATTCCCTGCCTACACAGAATCCAAGGTACTTATAATTTGTTTCAGTTTATAAGTATTACCTCTTAAGAGTATCTGGGCAAAAGCTGCTCCCACTGAAGTATCAGGCAAAGTTTCCACGGGCTTCATTAATGAAGAATATAGACCAAAGTCAACAAACATGCTTAGTATAAAGCCATTTTGTGTAGTAATCTGAAAGGTGTCAGCCAGAGAACAAATTAAATTGAAATCCAAGCGATAGCCATCTCTCTCTTTATTAGGAGACTTTACAGGATGTATCCATTAAGTCATGCGACATGTTCACATCTTCCCCAACTTCCCTGACTGTCAACCTCCTCTTGTTCCTTGCAGAGGACACTGAGCTCCAAATTATGTTGACGGAACAGGAACTGACAAACGATAGATGGATCGTAACAAAAAACATGCCTAGAGCAAGGGTGTCTGACATCTGAGAGCTAGGATGTTTTCATTTTGGATAGAAGCTCTGACCCACTGTTTACACCCCCATCCCAAGCTCTCCCACATATTTTTAAATGACAACTTTCCAGATGTTATCTGTATGGAGACTGGCCAGATTTATGGGCAGGATCCCACTCAATTCTAAGCCAAACTAGTGTTTTGGACTCCCTGGAAATGAGATTAGGTCTGAGATTTGCACCAGGAAAAAAACTGTAGTTTCATGCCAGAAATGGTCATGCAGAATTTTTACAATGCTGTTTATTTTTTTGTTAGCACTACTGTAGAATATCAAGCTATTTAGCATTATCATAACAGCACTTAAGCAGAGTAATAGGACAGACCAGACATGGCTGGCATCCACAACAAAACTGCACACAAGTGAAGAAGGGCAGCTAGTTCATTTCTAGCAGCAGCTCAATACAGTTTTCCAACTCTAGCAAGTGTTTGTACAAGACAAGATCAACAACACGTTCTGCGCGAGTTGTACAAATGCTGTTTCCAAGTTCTAAGAGAACTTAAAAATTCAGGAAATTTTGAAGATTTATTGCTGTTAAATCCACAGTCTGATGTTGTATTTGTGCACTGCCCATCACACTCAATAAAAACTAGTTCCAAAATGAAATTGGAGGGTAAATAATATATTTTCCTTTCCCAGTGTACTTTACTTCTCCCACTTCCTTAAAACAAAATAGGCAGAAATGTAACCTTTATGAGACTTTTTCTATTTCAATGTATCACAGTTTTAAATTCCTCTTAGTTTCATTACAAATTATGGTTTCTTAAAATATGCACTTCCTAAACAATAATGACTTTAAAGCTGTCTGGAATGAGAGATAAAATTACTTCTTTCTATAAAGAAGCTTGTAGTAAAGACAGTAGCATGCATATTTCTGTATACAACATAGGTTTACAGTATAACTAACTCTACATGGCAGCACAGCCTCTATGAAAAACCGACCTTAGTAAATCCCCCTTAGTTATGACTAACGCAAAATACGCCACTAGAACTCTTACAGATATTATGTAAACAGCAACAACAGGAAAAGAATATGTAGAATCTCATAGATAAGCACGGTCATACCAAGAAGAAAAAAATGAATGGGAAAAGTAAATGCTGTAAGATGACTTTTTGACGAAGACAGGTTACAACTTAAGTTGCAATGACTGTGTCACACCAGATATTGAAAGACAGATTGCTCTCTGTTTTAACATCTTGGAGCAAGAGAGATTCCTATGGTCTGTTTCCCCTTCTGAAACAACCTTCCAAAAAAAGAAAAACACAAAAAAAACCCAAACCCACACTTCTTAAAAAATTATAATAAATAGCTTTACACGTTGAGAACAAGAAATACCGTGGCTTCAAATGACATGTCTAAAACCTATGCAACTCATGTAAAAATCTACACTCATCTCTATGTATTGGAATAAGGACTGGAGTAGACAACCTCTAGCAACAGAAATACAGTCATCTGAAAAGGAAAAGCTCTCGTTTTACAATTTATATTGTTCCAAATAGCACAAGATTTTCTGCTATCTAAAAGCAGTCTTGGAGTAGTTATAGTGATGCAGAACAAGGAGGGGCTTTGTATCATTCATGCTATATGCACTCAATCCTATTGTTTCCATCATGGTCCCTTTGAAAATATATGTAAAACTGAAGTATTGATCAGAAACCTCATTTTTGCAGCAATGACAACCATCATCTGTTACTGAGTAAAAAGGATCTGGTCCCTAACCGCTTCAATAATGTATTTTCTAGTTAGAAATGCTTTCATACAAAAAAATAATGGTTTATAATTGACAAAACCATTTTTTCTATTTAAATTAATTTTCACAAAGAAAGCAAACTAAAAGAAAAAGCAATGATGTGCAAAAAAGCCAGCCAAGTCACCAAACAACAGAGGACTGAAAAGTTTTCAGATTCAGAGTGAAAACCACAGACAAAAATATATTTGCATTTTTTAGTCAGAAGTTTTAAGTGGGCATTTCTAAACATCTCCCTGGGCGTCACATGTTCCCACCTGCCTGGGGCAAGCGGCCTCCAGGGCCAGAGGGTGTATCCCATCATCTGCTGGGACCCAGGAACTGCCATCACCAGCAGCACCTTCCCCAGAGCCGGTGAGTTATGGGAAATGCAGGCAGCCAAGATGCTGCACCCACAAAATACAGCACAGCATTTCCAAATGTCAGTTTTTAAGTTTCAAGCCACTCCCAAATGCAATAAGGAACATCAACACAGCCTGGTGAACCTTTATGTGCAGAAGGACTACAGCCAGAGACAGGCAAACAACTGTGAAGAAGCACCATGCCCTTCCCTAAACGCTGCGTTCACATTCATGATAAGCGCAAGGCCGCACTATCCCCAGTTTGCACTCAAAAAGCGGTCCGCTATCACATGCCAGACCATAAAAAAAAAAAAAAAAGATAAAACATTAGCTGCCACGTTTTAGCAGTGAAGAGCGCTCAGCGTGCGCACATACAAGTAGGGCAGCCACGGCTTGTTGCAGGGTTGCGCTCTCCTGCTGAGCCAGATGGAGCTCCTTGGTAACACATGGGCAGCCAACGGGGCAAGAAGCGGGGACTAGCCCACAGCCCTAGGAAGGATGGTCAGTGTCAGCCTCAAACAGGCCAACAGGATCTGACACAACACAGCGAAACAGCTAAGTGCGGAAGACTTCGTATCAACGATATACGTGTTTTATAGGGTTTTACTTCAGGCTAGCTCTGGTCTGGACCCACAGACTGAATTCTGTCAATGACTCAAGCACATCTCCTCGTTTAGATTCATCCTAAAGGAATCCAGCTGGCCCACCATGAGGTATACGGAGATGGACAGTAAGTGGGAACAACTGGGAGACTGGCGTCAAAAGTACACTCCTGACACGAACCACGACACTACTATAAATGCACAACCACACCCACGAGCATCTGTGAGAGTGAAGTGAAAGACCTTTTTGTGCTGCTCTTGAGGAGACTCTCCGGATGTCAATAAATCTGCACAGTGACCCGAACTGCTCGTTGAAATAGTTCCAATTTATCAGTCATTTTGACACCAACAAAATTGGAATTTACCAGTTTCTGATGCTTGAGTTAGAAACTTTTAAATGTGAATTTAGTAATAGTGTGCGTTGAATGATGAAACTGAGCCGTTGGAATTCACCAGTTACCAAATTTATCAAGCAAAACCACAACAGGACTGAGCTATTTATTACAGAAGAGGATGGATCTACGTGATTTACACTTTCAGGAGCATTGAGAAATTGTGACTGAAACCAAGGCTTTTCCAAAGAACAGGATTTATCAATATAGTTCAGTTGGCAATTCAGATGTCTATTTTTAACCTCACTTGATACTATGGAAAGAAACAAAAATCTCCTCAGTTTAATTCTTCAAGATCTCATACCATTGCTCTATTCCACATTGAAAGTCACGTTTCATGACAACACAGTCTATTTGAAAGATAAATAAAAACAAATAGGTCAGCTAAACCAATCGACTCAGAATCTGGGGTTAATTGCATTTTTTTTTTTTTGTGGCACCTCTTTAGAGATCCTAATGACACTTTTCACTGACACATCTTTCACTTACTTACCATCCTGCAAGGGAAGGCTGAGCAAACCTCGCAGCTACCAAACGTACCTCCACCCCATGCACAACAGCTCTGCACGAACACCGGGCTCAAGGGATGCAAGAAGGCAGAATTCTACCTGCTAGGTTTCTCACTCATCCTACAAGTTTCACAGTAATCATGCACAAGTGTTCAGAATTTAAGACTTCACGTCTTGGATTACAGCAGTTCAGAAGGACCATGCAACAAAGTGAGATAGAGAGGTCCCTTGCACAGAGTCCCTTGCACAGAAACAGAAACCCCACAACTTGCCTTTCAGTAAGAAGCAGATTGCTGTTCCTTACTTCTATTAAAATCTTTTTCTCAGGGCTCCTCTTTAAAAATCTTAGAGCATTAGTATTCCTCCTTAACTCTTGGAAAGAGATGAGGGAAGGCCAGCCCGAGGACTATGCATCAAGTTTAGCAAGCAAAGCATCTGCGTTAAAATACATCAGACATTGTCAGCAAATATTTCAGGTGGTGTGTACTTCTTGGAGTTCAAGCAACAAACTAATCCCCTAAGGGAAGACAGTATCTGTATTGTATTGGCACTAGTGGGATGTTGATTTCTCCCTGGTTTAGCAAGAAATAGCCTTGAAGCAGCCTGATAACCAGCCCGCTAATTAGGGTTCTGTGCAGACATTGCTTGATCTTGCACCTGCTGCATGGTGATTCTAAGGAGAGCTGTGAGATCCTTAACCTGGGGCTCTTCCTTAGGGAACTCTGTTGCGGTCATTTGTCAGGCTGAAGTTCACCTGTCTCTACTCAATTGGCTTTAATTCAGTTTATTTCTCCACTTTTGCAGAAAAAAAAGAGGTTTAACTTGCTATGAGCTGTTAATTTTGTCCTCAAAAATCCACCAAAAGTTATATAAGCACTTTCACAACAGCGTGCTAAAAATAAGAGTTGTTCAGCCAAATGCCACTGCAATTTTTTTATAAGACCTGTGACTCCAATTCTGCAAGACCTGTGAAAGTGCAAATATTTCCTTAGCTTTAGCAGAAAGTCAAGCAGGAGCTCCTTGTGATACAGACATGGGTTTGTATTATTATAATCCTCATGTGCAAGGGGAAAAAAAAAACAGTGTATGTATACACATGGATATATGTGTATTTCCAACTCATGACTTAAAGTAACGCTATTCACTCTTGGAGCTGATCCCTCGTGGGGTTTCATAATCACAAACCATCATTAACCCAAAGCAAAGAAAGAAAGGTACAAAGGGGCACCGGTTTCAAGCCCGAGATCTCTTTTTTTTCTTTTTCTTTCTGGTTTTCACTTGGGAGAGAGCGTGGAGACGCGACGCTGCAAACCCCAGGGAGCCGGCCGTGCAGGTAACCGCCCGCGGCGCGCCGAGCACAGCCCCGACACCCAGACGCTGCCGGCTCTCCCGAACGAGAGGGCGCCCCGGGA
>NW_010244345.1:0-9167 GCF_000690775.1 Eurypyga helias | reverse complement strand
AGCTCTCCCATTTCCTTCTGGAGAGAGTCTGCCTGTAGCAGACTCCCACTATAATATCCCCTCTCCCTGCCCTCCCTTTAATCCTGACCCATAAACTCTCTGTCAGCTCCTCATCCATCCTCAGGTGGAGTTCCAGGCACTCCAGCTGGTTTTTGACATAGAGAGTAACACCCCCTCCTCATCTCCTCTGCCTGTCTTTCCTGAAGAGCCTGTATCCTTCCATTCTGACACTCCAGTCATAGGAGCCATCCCACCACGTCTCCGTGATGCCAATTTATCACAGCCCTGCAGGGGAACACACGTCTCTAACTCCTCTTGTTTATTTCCCATGTTCCGTGTGTTCGTATAGAGGCTTTTAAGATGGGCCCCCAATGAAGCTGACATACCATAGACATTTTAGCATTTGATGAGTATGGGAATTGAGTTATTCATTCATCTGAGAACATGTAAGAACCAAACAAATATCATTTTAACCCTTCCTTTATTCCATCTCAGAAGCCAAAACCCTTAAGAGAAAAGGTACTCATGGCAGCACTCAATTCAAAAGCAAAGCATGAATCAAAGTGGGTATTAAATTCTTAAGGCAGCATTAAGATCAGCATGACTTGATTCTTCAGTCTTGTATAAATTAAAATATAGAGCCCACATCAAACCGCAGCTTCAGTCTTCGCACATATCTCTCTCCTTCTCTCAGCATTCCAGAGCTAACTATGACTGACTGAAGAGAAACAGACTCTGAATTGGGCCTTTCCATGAACTGCACAGAGAGGCATTATGATAAGCAAAACAGGACACACGGTCCTTAGATACATTCATGTTTGCCACTGTAATTTAGGTAGCACTTCACTATTCCACACTCCTGTAGTTCCCATGCTATGTTCTGCTTTCCCTCTGGCCTAAACAAGACTACATGGAACTTCCATTCTCAAGATCAGGATTACATAAAACATTCGTCCTAGAATGAACTGCCAACAAAACAACACTTCCCCATAGGCTTGATTCAGTCAATAACATATTTAACCTCCAACTGTCAGGAAGAAAGCTCCTTCAGAACACTTATCCCTTGCAAGGGTATCAAGAGTTTCTCTGTGTTATACAAGTTCTGACTTACTTTGGCTTTTTGGAAAAACAAACGAAAACAGCCTCTTGGATCCACATTACAATTTCTGGCTATTTCTATAATAAACTGCATCACAACTGCTTGGTGTGCTATTTGTTCCATCAGAGCTCTTTTCTGAAAAGAGAAATTACATAATTACAGAAAATGTCTTTATAACTCCATCTAAAATTCAGCAACATCTTTGCATTTGATTCCTAAAGTGAAAAGATCTGATGCTGACAGAAGCAAAGGGACTTAATTAGCTGAGACTAGATCTAACGTAGTAATGTGTTTTGGGGGCTTCCTTCAGTATGGCAACATGGACATGGGAAGACAGGGAGAAGAGTGGCTCATCAATTTGGACAGCTTTTCTGTAGTGTGAGAAACCGCATGCTTTTAAGCAGTTTAAAGGTCTTCCTCATACCTGTTCAGCTTCTAGGTGAAAACACCAGAAGATGAGATATTTAGCTGTTTCTTCACATACAAGATATGGGTGGTCAGACAAAAATCTTTGACTGTCATCCCATCTACTCAGCATACCTGATTAAAAAAAAAAAAAAAAAAACCAACATGAATTAACACATTCAATATGGAGAAGTGATTTAATGCAGTGAAGACGTTATTCACATTTACATACTACTACAATCTCCTTCACACTTCATTGTTACCTCATAAGAACAGTGTGCAAATAAAACTGAACTCAAGTTTTTTGTTGTTTTTAAAACGCCTCCCAATGCTGAAAGAACATTACCAATAAGGTATGCTCGGACTGTAAAGATACAATAAAAATAAGATCTTAACAGTAGCAGCTAACTATATTTCAGTATCTCTTGCAGTGTTAAAAAGAGGTTAACTGTAAATGGTTTTCCACACACTGTAACAACGTAGTATGTATACCTATTTGTTAAGAATTTGATAGTATAACTAAGTTGATGGATGGAGATTTACATTCAGTGATTTTGACAGAAAAGTTCTTTAAGTACTTGCAAGTAAGACAAATAGAAATGAAAACATAATCATAGTCTAAAATGAATATGCTTCTGGCATGGTTGGCTAGGTTTTAGGAAATACAAATCTATTTTTATAACCAAGTTCAAGCATTAAGGTCAAAACAGGAGATCCAACTCAGTGGTATAAAGTTAACTAGAAGACTGAATAGTAGTAAGTAGCATGAAACTACCTTCATGGAAAGAGCTGCAGGTTGAAAGTCAGAACTCAAAATTCAAGCAGTGAGATCACCTTCCCTGCCAGCTCCCCGCATTGTCCTTCGTACAAGTTAATTGCCCTAATATACATATTAGTGATATTTTACTGCTTGTCAGTAGTAGATACAAAGTTTTACCCTTCTATCACTCATATAACTTTAAAAATAAAAGATTGGTTCCATCTCTACATAGTCTTAACAGCTGTTTTGCAGATATTTACCTTTTATCATTTATCCCACAATAGATTAACAGACAGCAAAACCCCAGCTATTTATAGAAGGCAGGTACAGACAGTCCCAGACACTTTTACATGCAGGAACTGCATCTCCATAAATGCCCCTATCACTTCCCATGGAACAGCAAAAAAAAGTTGCTAGAATTTTAGTTTTCATGACTTGAAAAATTTTTTCAGTTCTATGTTGACTCAAGAAGTTCTCATTGATCATAGGAACTGACTTCTGCAATTTACAGTTTCCTTTACTTTTACATGGTTATTTGTTATGATGACACATCTCCTGTCCTGAGAAACAAGACTCTAGATACTCTCCTTGCCAGATGTTTCATTTGTTAGCATCCATTTTGTACAATGATGAAAAAAAAATACACACAAATTCTACAGGAGGTTAAACCGCAAAATGTTGGAAGCAACATACTTACCAAAGTATCTAATCTTTTGTTCATGCTTCTGTGTAAATGATTTAGATATATCTTCATCTTCTACTTCTTTTCTTTTATATTGACTAATAATACTCTAATGATAAGAAAAAACTATCATAGAATCTCCACATATACCTTTTTTGAACTACAGGATTAATTTAAGTCATTAATATTTAAAAGGCAATGTTCTAGTTTTAAGAATAGCCCAGCAAACACATGTATACATTTAATATACTCAAGAAGGTTATTTACCAAAACACAGCTTGCGTAATTATTAATAGGGTGAAAAAGCCTTATCATATTCTTCTTCTGAGCAATAATCTATCTCAAAGTTATGCACACTAGTAGGAACTTGATCTATAAACAGTGAGAAACATCTACACCATCTAGCCCTGATGAACCTAACTCAGTGAAATTAAGAAAAACCATGCATTAATGGTTCATATTCAAGTTAAGTGCTGAAAACAAAACTGGCATTTACTATGAAGACAGTTTGTGCTAAAATAATCTGTATTAACAAATTAATGTTATTAGAGGCAAACTGCATGTTTCAAATGTGAGAATTTGGCATAACAAAGAAGCAAACTTCATGTGAAGAACTACTGCTCATCCTTGGTTTTGGCAACAGTTGCTATAAGGGACAAATATAAGTTCTGATTCCCAATTAAAAGAGAAGTGTCATACACGCTCATGTTATCAATGCAACATGTCCCCTTTAACAGAGCAAAATAAGAAATAAAAACATTCAACACATTACAATAAGCAATATACTAGATATAGAAAACACTCAAGATGAGAAATAAATGGAATAAAAAAGGCTTATAATTGTTTTCATAAACATTTATACATGCCATACCTTACTAAATACCTCCGTACTAAAAGAATCTGTATTCCATAGATTCTGTTGTTCCCTCTGTATTAGCACTTCTTCTTTTCTTCTCCACTCTTCTTCTCTCTGTCTCAGTTCTGAAGCTTCAGTCTGTGCTTTAGCATATTCCTGATCTGTGGATTCTGAATTGTGCAGTGCTAAACTACCAAGTTTCTGCTGGGCTTCTGCTAGATTCCATTGGGATTCTACAGACCTCTTCACAAACTCTTTTTGGTTTTGACAGATAAATTCAATCCCTTGACTATAAGTCTGTGTGGAAAACAAACATGCTGTTTATGGAAGGAAAACTGATAGAATTTATGGATCATATAATAATCAGAAGGCTTTGACTCCCAAATAGAACACTGAGGCATCTTAAAAGCAATATTATATTCACAACAGTGACTAAACATGATACTGTGCAGCTAGAAGATTTTTAAAGGAAACATCTACTTCAAGCTTTCTAAACTTAATTGAAAGACATTTACAGAATTATGGATCGAGTATTGCCACCAGTAATACAATCTCCAGACTGCATATCATAAAATTCTTTTGCAGATGAAAGGATTTTCCTCACTCCCCTCTGGCTATTCTGCAAAATTAACAATAACCAAAATAGCAGAATACTTGTAAGTCATAGTTCTGAGAAGAAAGCATCTGCTTTATGATGTCAAATTATAACAACAGAGTAACTATTACTACTTACCTTCCAGCATGGATTAATATTACTGTGGTGGGTTGACCTTGGCTGGCTGCAGGGTGCCCATCCAGCTGCTCTCTCACACCCCTCCTCAGCAGGACAGGGGAAAAAAATAAGATGAAAAAAAGCTTGTGGGTTGAGATGAAGACAGGAAGATTGCTCACCAACTACCATTGTTACAGGCCCAACATAGGCAAAACAGACTCGATTTGGTGAAGATTAACTTAATTTATTGACAGTTAAAAATAAAGTAGGATGGCAAGAAACAAAAGACAAAACTGAAAACGTTCCCCTCCCCCTTCCCAAGCTCAACTTCACTCCATTGTTCCTGACTCTTCTGTCTCCTCCTCCCTGTCCTGAGTAGCATTGGGGGGATGGGGAATGGGGGTTACAGTCAGTTTGTAACAGTTCCTCTCTGGCACTTCTTCCTCCTCACTTTTTCCCCTGCTCCAGCATGGGGCCCTTCCCACAAGCTGCATTTTTTCCAAGAACTGCTCCAGTATGGTTCTGTTCCATGGGGTACAGTCCTTCAGGAAAAGGCTGCTCAAGCATGAGTCCCCCACAAGCTGCAGCTCCTGCTCAAACCCTGCTCCAGCATGGGCTCTCCACTAGCTGCCTTATTGCCCTCATTGTGTAGCAGTGAAGAAGTGTAGTCATTCATGGAACAACTGGAAGAGAGACATGCCTAGCTCTAGTGGAAGGGAGCCTCAGTTTGAATAGACAAGATTGGCACTCCCTACCTGCTGCCACTGGCCTTACTGCCCCTGCCATCCTCAGGACTGACTTTCTTAACTACTGCAGATGGACAGATGGGACAGGAAAACTTTGCGGTTTTGGAATAGGATGAAGTGTGGTTTGCACAGGAGGGAACCGATTACAGCACTCTACTGACCCCAGTGTTGCTGCACATACTCAGACCCAGACATCACTCCCTTGGCAACCCAAGTAATTTGCTGAAAGCAGTAGTAATTTGCTGTATGTAGTGGAGTTTATGATGTAAGTATATTAAAATTGTGATGATGTTGAAGTAGAGTTTATAATGGATGTATGTTCAGTTCTTAAATATGTTTCACAGAGGTAAAAGGTGGAATGTATTGGGCATAAAATAAAGGGGTTTGGTAGCAGGGGGCTGCAGGGGTGGCCTGTGCAGGAAGAGGCCACATATTACTATGTGCCAGTAATAGCTGGTTCCAACCAGCTCTGAAAATTACGTAAACAATCCATTGCATGACAAAACTTGGTGCACCTGGTGCCTCTGCTCAAACATATTTAAGTAAGAGTGGCAGCTGCTGGTAGAAGGAGAAATGGATGGAGACAATATAGGTACAAGATAGAGATGCAATTCTGAAAGGAATTCCTCCACACCAGAGCAGCTATGCCCCAAAGGGACTGCATCCTGTGGTTAAGCCATACTGAAGCAGGCACATGGTCAAAGGGCTTGCAACCCATAGAGGCACCCACACTAGAGCAGAGAAAAATTAATAAGCAGCAAAGGGTGGTGAAAGAAAATAAGTAAGCTACAGAAAGAAACTATTATGCAGATTACCCCAACCTCCTTTGTACCACCTATCACCAGATCATAACCCAGCAAAAATAACAGAAATTGAGACTAAGAAGCAGGGCCACATTTAATTAAAGTTGAACCTGAGGAAGGGGGGGAGAAAAGATGTTTCCCTTTGTTTAATTGTGGTTTTGGTTTTTTTTTCTCCCCCTCAATACCTAAATCAGTAATTGAGTTTGTATCAGTTGGGAATAACTTAAATGAACTAAAATTCCCCTGAGTTGAGACTGTTTTGCCTGTAACCGTGGGCTGGTGACAGATTCCAATATTACCTATAGCATTACTACACAAGTCCTTTCTGACACGTCCTAGGTTAGCTAAACAGATAAGCATGCGCTTATGTATGCCTGTTTACACCCCCAATGCACCAGACGCGGTGATTATTTAAAAAAAAAAGTTTAATCACTTCTCAGACTCACATCTTTGCACCTCTTCAGTGGTTTCATTTTCTGTTTTACACCACACAGCGCAAAGTACACGTGTATAAGCCCAAAAAAGATCAGGTTCTCTGTAAATTGGTTCTGTAAACCTATGGTCAAAAGCCCTTCCCCGAGAACCCAGAGAGCTGAAACCAGGCACAAACCCTGCAGGTGCAGGCACTGGCAACACAGAATGCCCCAGCGGTAAGAATCACGCATGCTTCCACCTAAGGTTCGGTCGAGCAACGGAAACCCACCCCACTGGTAGGTGCAGTCAAAGACCCTCCCCGCCAGAAGGAAGGAAGGAGCGCACGGAGGGAGCCCCATACAAACTCAGCAGAACAAGAAAACAGTATGACAAGCGCACGGGGAGAGATGTACCTGCGTTTCCGACAGGCGCTGTATAGATATGAGAGTCAATTCCCGTTCCTTATCCTCTTCAGCCGAACCAAGACCCTGAAAGGAGGAAAACCACAGCGCCATCTTTACCACAAACTACACAATACAGACTAAGCTTCCCCAACACTGAACCGGATATTCCTGTTGCTTGAGGTCGTTACAAGTTTCCCCGGAAATGACGCTACAGACTACCTCCAACGGCAGACGTAAGGCTTATTTCCCCTCCCTCGCCCTGCACGTTACTCCGCATTGGTCCAGATCATGCGGGTAGACTTGACCCTGCCTCTTCTGAGCTAGGAGAGCCTGAACTCAGTGTGATGTGGGAGGTTGGGGTGTGCGTGGTCTGTTTATTACTGAGCCTGTTTTGTTGGATTAGTGATTCTGAAAAGTTTTTTCAGGGAAATAGCCTTGTTGAAGTTGTCACTGGGTGGAATGTGATCGGTTGTGATTTGTTTGCAAGCAGCCAAGGGAAAGACTTCAGTGCAGAAGTCCAGGGAGGAGCTCAGTCTGGTCCACCTAGTCCTTAGCTTTCTGAGCTGGTTGCTGTATGTGTATTTGTGCTGGTTTTAGTCAGGACAGAGTTAATTTTCTCCACAGTAGCTGTTACGAGGGTATGGTTTTTTATTTGCCCTGAGAATAGTACTGATAAGGGTTTTTTTAGTTGGTGCTAAGGAGTACTTGCACCAAATTCAAGGTCTTTCTCTGCTTCTGATACTGCAGCTATGTTCCCAGCTTTCTCACTACAAGTAGTGTTGGGAGATGCAGTTCAGACAGCTAACCCAAACTAACCAAAGGAGTATTTCATTCCATAGCACATCATGCTTAGTACATAAGCAGGGAATGGGCTGGGGGACCATAGCTAGCTCACTTGCTTGTTTGTTTAGCTCGTTATTAGTTCTGTTCATTAGTGAGTTGGTGGGTTGGTTGGCTTTCTCAGTCGTGCTGTCGCTTGTGGGGCTCGCTCAGACTCTGGTGCGATCGCTCTCAGGCTCTGGTTCTTGGGCTCTCTGGCTCTCTTCTCGTGACCTTGCTGCATATCAGTCAACAGGTGGTAAGCAATTGTATAATTTGTAACATTTTCATAACATTAACAATACTACTAGTAACATGTAATTAGTATCACTATAATATTAATTTAGATTCAGTTATTAAATAGTTCTTATCTCAATTTTACAACCTTCCTTGTCTTTTCCTCTGATTCTACTTGTCTACTAGAGGAGGGGGGGAAGTGAGCAAGTGGCTGTGTGGTACTTTACTGCAAGCCGAGGTTAAACCATGACAGTATCTCAGATCTGCTTCACAGTTACAGGTTTGGATGTTGTTACAGAGCAAGAGCTGATCATTGCATCAGCGTGGGAAATGGTTCTTTATGCTGAATCAGTTTTGTAACATATGCATGTCAGTGTTTAGCTTTTGCAAAAAAGAAGATGTTTCTGTGTTTTCTTCTTCAGAGTTCCATGGAATTTTTCTGTAAAGATGGAGGGCCAGTTTGCAAACTTTGCTCCATCCTCATCTTCATCTAGAAGCTACTCCAGGAATTAATCAAATGTGTATACATACACAGGTCTTCTCTAATGTTGTGACATGTGCATGCAGGTTCTTTGAAAGCATATGCATGTATCCAAAGGATTGCCTGTGCAGACAGCACTACTAAGCATGTTATACACATTCTGTTGAGCTGGTAGATGTCCAGGTTTACGTCTCCCCTTCTTCTCTGCCACTCCGAGCAGTGCTCAGTGAGAGCTCCCTGCACCGAGCTGCAAAATCTGCGTGCTGGCAGCCATGGTGTTTTGGCATGGAGAGTCTCCATAGCAACGTGATGGGTCCCCATGAGAAGCCGCAATGGCTCTAGTGCCAGATCAGTGACCTGTGTGCAGGGGCTGGAGAGCTGTCAGGCTGAAAGCGGACGGGGTCTTTTTTGTGCCCCTTTCTTCTATATCCCCTTCCCCTTGAGTTGCTAGGACTCTCCTCTCCCCTGTGGCTGGCATTGGGACCAAGATGCCTTTGAAGTAGGTAGTGAGCTGCAGATTCACACCATGAAGTGCGAGCCACGAAGTCTTGAGAGAAGGAGCAGGGAGAGCATAGACAAAGGTCAGGAGCAGGGGAAAGGAGCTGGGGGAACACCTAGAAATTCTACTTCTGATACAGGTACGGTAAGGTCATAGAAATCTACCTTCAATACTGTACATCTCTGAAATACGACACTCCTGTGAAATGCAAGAATATACACACGTATCTGTAGAGGAATTTTTAGGTAAC
>NW_010244344.1:58572-59385 GCF_000690775.1 Eurypyga helias | reverse complement strand
CACCAGGAAACTCCCTGGCCTGGTGTGGCCCTCGGATTATTACCTGCTGCTGGTCATGCAGGTGGGCAGTGATGAGGGTGTTGAGAGAAGCCTAAAAGTGATCAAAAGGGATTTCAGGACACTGGGGCGGTTGGTTGAAGGACTGGGGGCACGTGTGTTTTCCTCAAGCCCTTCAGTGGCAGGAAAGGATATGGAAGGGCACAAGAAAACGTACCTGATGAACACGTGGCTCAGAGGCTGGTGCAAACAGTGGAATTCTGGTTTCTTTGATCATGGTTTACATGGCACTTGACCTGTTGGTGGTGGATGGAGTCTGGCTTTCTCAAAGGGGGAAAAGAATTCTCGCTCATGAGGCTCATCGAGGGGGCCTTAAACTAGGTTTGAAGGGGAAAAGGGATAAAACCAGGCTGGTTAGAGATGAGCCTAGGAACAGAAGGTCAGACTTGGAACCACAATCCATAGCCCACCTCAAGTGCATGTATACCAATGCACACAGTATGGGCAACAAACAGGAAGAGCTGGAAGCCATGGTGCAGCAAGATAGCTATGATGTAGCTGCTGTCACAGAAACATGGTGGGATGACACTCATGACTGGACTGCTGCAGTGGATGGTAACAAGCTCTCCAGAAGGGACAGGCAATGAAGGAAAGGAAGTGACCTTGTACATTAGGGAATGCTTTGATTGTGTAGAGCTCAGTGATGGGCATGATAAGGTTTAGCGCTTGTGGGTATGGAAGAGTGAGAAGGTTGACAAGGCAGACACGCTGCTGGGAGTCTGTTACAGACCACCCCACCAGGATGAAGAGGCAGAT
>NW_010244344.1:43834-58192 GCF_000690775.1 Eurypyga helias | reverse complement strand
GGGACACTGTCCTGAAGGACAAAGGGGTCCAGGAAGGCTGGTTGTCCTTCAAAAAGGAAGCCTTGAAGGTGCAGGAGCAGCCTGTCACTATGTGCCGTAAGACGAACTGCCGGGGAAGATGCCCAGCCTGGCTGAACAGGGAGTTTTTGCTGAGACACAGGGGAAAAAATTAGTTGACCACTCCTGGAAGAAGGGGCAGGCAACTCGTGAGGAGTACAGGGATCTCGTAAGGTCATGCAGGGAAAAAATTAGAAAGGTAAAAGCCCAACTGGAACATAATCTGGTCACTGTTGCGAAAAAACACAAAAAATGTTTCTACAAATACATTGGCAACAAAAGGAGAGTCAATGGGAATCTCCATCCCTTATTGGGTGTGGAGGGAAACATAGTGACAGAGGACGAGGAGAAGGCTGAGGTACTGAATGCTGTCTTTGCCTCAGTCTTTAATAGCCAGACCAGTTATCAGTCCCCCAAGCTGTGAGACAGGGATGGGGAGCAGAATAAACCCCTCATAATCCAGGAGGAAGCAGTTAATGACCTACTATTGCACCTGGACACTCACAAGTCTTTTGGGCTGGATGGGATTCATCTGAGGGTACCGAGGGAGTTGGTGAAGGAGCTTGCCAAGCAGCTCTCCATCATTTTCCAGCAGTCCTGGTTAACAGGGGAGGTCCCAGAAGACTGGAGTCTTGCCAATGTGATGCCCATCTACATAAAGGGCCAGAAGGAGAATCCAGGGAACTACAGGCTGTCAGCCTGACCTCGGAAACCGAATCCCTTATCTGTAGTGGAACACTGGATTTGTTGCATTTTTATCAACCATCTGAAATTAAAATATAATACTTCACCTTTCAAATGTGTTTTATAAAGTGTGATGCCTAAAAAGCTTTTTTATCCTTTCAGGTGTTGGACATTTTTCATTATCTTATTTACCCTGTTTTTAAAAGCAAACAAAGCAACCCAAACCAAAACAACTCTTATTTTTTTCCCAGGTCCTGCCATATGCTAGAGATCTGAATGACCAGTGTAAAACTATCTGCTCGTTTAATTTCCTTGCACCAAGACGAAGCTTGAAGTGTTCTGCAAAGGAATGCCAAGGAAGAATTGTGCTTGATTCCCGCTGCTCATAGTAAGTTGAACTTTAAGCTCTCTATTGAAGTTAATCACACTTTCTCTCATGAGTAAAAACGTGGTTATTTTTTTTTAACATGAAACAATACTCCATTGAGGTTTGACAAACTGTATTTTAATTGTAATTGATTTATACCAAAAGATAAAATGAGTTAATTAGGGCATGCTATCAGAATTAGTGGCAAGGGAAATGGTCTATACAGCTGGCAGGTAGAGGGTAGGAGATGAGATTCCTAAAAGGAATAGGACACTAGCATTTTTAACCTCTTGGTGCTGAAGTTAGTAATGAAAGTATTTTACCTTTGGCTTTTGCGCTGATTGAGTGTTTGGATTTTCTGTAGTATGGATGTTGGATGCAGTCCAAAGAGATCTAATTGGATCTGTCTTACTGGTATTCTTTTGTATGATATGGGTAGTGGTGTTTGGTATTTTTTGTATCACAAGATAAAAAAATGCTGCTTGGGTCTTGAGATTCTGGGTGGTGTAAAACCAGGTTCTGGTTTTCTAAGGCTGCCAAGATGAGCAGGTATTATGCACTGAGTAAGGTTTAGAAAAAACAGTCTCTTAGTTATTGGTAATGTTTCTGGTCATATTGATCGGTTCCATTTCAAGCTGTTGTAAGCAGGTGTCACTTTATGCTGCTTGGCAGTGCTGTGCAGTGTGTCATCATTATGGCTGTAATTTGGTCATGGGAAGCTTAGCAAAAATCCAGTTATCATGGTGGAGGCATTACAAGGGGTTATCTCGTTGTCATCAAAAAAAGTGTCTTGTGCAGGCTTGTCATTGTGGAGACATAAGTCATGGAATGTGCTAAAAATTAGACGTGTGTTTGGCTTATGTATGCTCTTCAGGGGGATGTGCTGTGTGGGTAGGGCTGTGTCAGCAATCTAAGGTAAACTTTTTTTCCAATTTGAGCATGACAATAATTGCTCTTGTGTGAAGTGACATAAAAGTGTGTTGTACAAAATGATGCTTGCTTTTATCTGAAAGAAAACTTTTGTTCTGGTTTTATGTGAAATTATTTTCAAGGTGGGCTGAGGTTTAACAATTACAGCTGTTCTCCTGGTGTCAGAACATTCAGAAAACAAGTAGTTGTATGATATTTAAGCCAAATTTAATTCTATCCCTTGAAAACTTGAGCTTGGAAAGTCTGCAATTTAGAATGTCAGTTCCTATGTGATATTATTTCTTCTGTGAGATCTCTCCTGGAGATGCTACACTTGAGACCCTTGTATGCATGTAACAGTTACAGAGGGAGTACTATTTCCCTCACAGAACTCTTGCAGATAATTTATACACGCTTTCCAGATATAGCTGCATATTCTGTTTTAATATTGCAAGTCCAAAATTTGATGTAAAAGAGCTAGAGATTCTATATGCATCACTTTGGAGATGATGGGATGGTCTAATTTACCCTCCTTATGGGACTCTGTCAGAAATGCTTCTGCACCAACATGATAGGTTTGTCATTTTATCCTTAGAAGATTTGGGTAATTCAGGTCCTGTCATTGTAATACCTGAGATAAAGTCATTATTTATGAATGCTGGTATCAGTGTAGACTTTAAAATGATATGGAAGTATTTCCATATATGAAGAAATTATTCTTATGAAGGCCTTCAAATCTACAAATTGTTAGTTTTGCAAATTAATCTGGGCCATCTGCATATGGCTGTTTGTGATTGTGATTGATAGGACTTGAGATCCTATAACACCTGGACAACTAGTTAATTTGGTAAATTTGTAGGGGAAACATCTTAAAATTACAGACTCACAAAATCACAGAAAGTTGAATTAGAAAATACACAAAACAACAAAGAGAGAAGGGATTTTGGCAGGATTTAGTGCAGCCCTCTGCATTTCACCTTTGTCCTTCTCATCTTTTTGTTGGAGTCCTTTCCCCTGCTACTGTTCTCCTCCTGCGTGACAGGTGAGGTCGGATGTGAGAAAGTCAATAAAGTTTCTCATGTATATTTCAAAGAACAGCAGTCAATTAACCTTGAGAGAGTTGGGCATTCTCTAGTCTATACCAATAGTGCAATACGCTAAATGAAATCAGGCTATGGGTACGTATGGGAAGAGTGAGTCAATCACATGCCAGTAAGTCATACTGAGGTCTTCCCACTTTTAAAAACACCTTTTAAAATGTATCTATGAAGAAATGCTCCAGTTTGTAGCAGAATTTCTTCTAGAGTGGCAGGGTGTTTTTACTACTATTTCAATAATGTCATATTAAGCTAAACTTTTATGAGCATGAAGAAAGACTGGTCATTGAGTGTGTCCAAACAAAACTTGGTCAAAGATGAAACAAGAAAAATTGTCAGTGGGATGAGGAAGTAGGATAATCCTCCAAAACAAAGCTCATCAATACTTCCAGTAATACAGCCAAATCTTGAGTTCTTTTTGCAAGAGCAGGTTGAACAGCTTTGCAATTTTAAATCTGATAAAACTAGTGATACCTTTAAGGCAGTTAGTAGCTTTGGGAGAATTGTCACTAAGTCTAAACTTCCCATTTGCAATTTGGAAATCTTTTAGGCTATTTATACATACTGTAGTAATGTCAGAATTGTACCTATTCATTTTTTTTGTTATAACTGAAGTATTCACATTTTAAAACTATAGGTATAAAAGCAATATATTATGCTTTTAAAGGAAAAACGTCGCTGCTGTTATGATCTAACTTTTCTTAAATCAAAGATGCAGAGAATATTAGAGTATGTTGGCTTTCAGGAAACGTTCTCAGGTGAGATGTGTGTATGTATGTGAAAGGCATTTTATATGCAGAAAGGATCACACGAAAGTAGCAGAATGGAAATTACTTTTTCATATCTGTAAGAAAGAAACCCCTGTAGACATTGATATCCTTGCAAGGACTCATCTTCACCTTCTATAAGGACTGTGCTCATCTAGTTATTTTAAATTGGTTGCAAAATACAATTATACATAAAGAAACACAGTAAAGAGCTCTATCAAATGCACCAGAGCAGTAAATACTGTTTTCAATTAAACACTAATCTAAAGGATGTTATTTCACTGTCCAAGACCTCTCCAGATTTTTTTTTTTAAACAAACATATTTTAATTACAGAATTTCATTTGCTGGCTCTGAAAGTTTGTCCTTTTAATGAAGAAGATACTTTAAAATATTACTCAATATAGTTACTTGCAGAAGGCCTCATCCTGAATTTCATTAAGCACACAAAAAAAATCCCTTTGAAGTGTTCTTTTTCAGTAAAAATATCAGGCCCAGAGTTGGTATGCTACTGAAAATGTGTGGGTCAAAGTCTCATACTGGGCAAATTAGTACATCTCTGTTGATTTGAACGAAGTTATGTTAATTTACTTCAACACTGAACAACTATATTGACATCTAAAGATGTACTACAAGATTGTTAAATATTTTAAAAGCCCATAAACATGCATTTTTCAGTGTCTGAGTTTTGGTTCAAATAAGATATTCACAAAAATATTGAATAGGCTTCTGCCATTCTTGTCTCATAGTGTATCTGTATTGGCACAGTACTAATTATACCGTATTTTTTAGAGTTGATTAAACAGTTATCAAATAATGAGATTCAACTGTAAACTGCCGCAGGAAAAAAAAACAACAGGTAATTAGAGCTCTGTTCTCACCTCAGCTCAACAACATGAGCAAACACCCCTTTTCTAGAGGTCACTTTGGGATAGCACTAAACAACACAGTGTTATTTGCATGTGCAGTTTGCATGATGTTGATGCGGAGCTGCCTGGATTTGCTGTTCAAAGCAGCAGTTGTTTTTAATTTTCAGGAGGCACATGCACAGATGTATAGGGTGGGAACAATGAAGAAAATATGTTTTAGAAGTTTCTTGTTGGTCCAAACCTTAAATTCACACGATTGACATTTATGAGGCAGGTAATCCATATACCCACTGACTTTGTCAATACTAAAGAGTAATCAATAATCACTGAATTCAATACTAATAGACAGCCTCTTGGATTCCCATAGTGGCAGAAGTTAATACTGACTCCACAAAATAAGCTTTTCTATCTCTCTTCTTGATGGGGAAGAGAAGTTACGTCAGACAAGAATTTCAGATTCATACCAGTGAGACTTCTGGGATATTTTTTGTCCCCCTGGGTTGTTGTGGAATTAGTGCTCTTCAAATGATCAGCTGTAGCAAAAATAAATTCACTTTTTGTGACCACTTTGTGTCTTATATATTCATGTGCTGTACATCAACATTTTTAGATCAAGACACAACTCTCCAGAGCTACCTAAATTTACCAACCCCGTTCAGTAGAGGTTCATTGTAGGGGGAAGGTAGGCTGGGAATGGGATTAATTTACCAACAAACAGTCACTCTTAGGTATAAATAAAATGGCTTGCTTCATTTCGATAATGGAAGCACCTTTGTCCTTGAAATAGTTGCCTCTTCTTTTTCATGTTTGAGAAACATTGTTCTAAGTAGTGTTGGGTTTTCCAAACACCTCTGGAATAGGTGTCCTAATTCTATTAGAGGTCAGTAGGTTTTGTATGCCTGAACCCCGTGGAGTCCTCTGAAAATCCCGCTTGTAGGGCCCAGCATCAGTGGTTTGAACTGTTCAAGGCCACTTTAGTAATTTGTTAGAAGGACCCTCCAGATTTCTTTGATCTCTTCCTGTGATGAAGTTTCCAGTTATTTTTGAAGGTATAACTGCTTCTTTAGGAGGCAGAAGGCTGCCCCACACAGTGTGTTTTAACCATCACAGCATGTGCCCGTTGTAAAGTAACCATGTCTAAACCTGTAGTTGGAGTCCAGGTAGCACCTTTACCACAATCCAATAACGTCCAGCCGCTTTGGGTCTGTAATGATTTCTGTGTCTGCTTGTTTCGTTGTCCAGGATTATGACCTCAGGAACACTACTGCTCCACATAAAAGATTACTAGGGTAAAATTAAAACATGTAAGAAACTTGTTAAATGTTGTCAGAGTTTATAATTTAAAACTGCTATGTTATTAGATATGGGAAGAGCACAAAAGGTAACTCGTGCAAAGGTTTTAACCTCTGGCTCCTTCTATACCAATTAAAGTATAATGTATAATGAAATTTTAATCTCATATAATTAAAGACAGTATTAATTTTGTAAAACTGGAAAGGCTTTTTAACCTGTATTAATCTTCCTTTTTGAAGAAAATAAGTGTTTCTTGCAAGTTGCATTGTTTCTTTTTAATTAAACGAAAGAATTAAATTTCATTGTTTATACAAGTTCACAAAATATTTCTCTCTACATCTTTTAGGTTAAATATCAAAAGCAAGTTGTTTGTGGTTTGGTTTTTTTTTTTTCTTACTAAAAAAAGCCATTGTGGAATGTCACAGTTTCCTCAGGGTGAGGTAATAGACTACACAGATTTAATTAATCAAGAATATATTTATACTGTAAAATGTCCAATATATCATTAAATTCTTTCCTTCTTTGCCACGCAGTGTCTCTGCTCAGAAAGTATTAAGGTCTTCATGTCTTAATGAGAGTTATGTCATTAATTTTTTTAAATAAAATTCTTGTAGCTTATATAATGTGTATATACACACAAACACATTTCTTGTAAACAATCTAATTTTGCAAGACTTAAATGGCAAGACTTCCAATGATAAGTATCAGAATAGGATGGAAACAGTAGTGTAACATAAGATTGCTAGAAAAATGTCTGAGAAGCATATAAGGAAATGTCTGTAGTCTAATAATTGCTTTCTTTAAAAGTTAAATAAGAAGGATGTGCAGCTGGAAAAGATTCTAGGGATGAGGAAGATGCACGTGGTGTCTAATACTCAAAGTGCATTAAAAGCTCTAGCATAAGCAGTTGGTGTATAATGGATAATTTGGACTCATTGTGCATGACATGTTAGTGTACCATCTCTGTGGCCTTGGTCGCATAAGCCCTAAAGCAAAAGAAGTGCAGCCCTGGTTTACGTGGTAAGAGTTGTATTAGGCACTGGAGAGCGGCAGTGCTAATTCAGTAGAACAGAGTGCTGGTGGAGGGGGTTCAGAGTTTCTTAGACACCTACTGCAAACTAATGCCCTAGCTTTCTTTTGTCTGCTGCCTCCATGTGACTATAAGAAAATTGTGGCGTATCTGGGGTTTTTGCATTTTATCCCCCCTTTGCATACCCTTTTCCCAAATGGATGACTGTACTAATGGCAGAGCAACCAGAGATCCAGTCCCAGATATTTCTTCAGTACCAGGCCAGTCTTCATCTGATGGTATAGTCACACATTCTCTAAACTGCCTCTAGAATATTTAAAAATATTACATGATTTCTCCTCCCCCCCCCGAAAATCTACAGGCAGTATCAAGAGATTTCTTTAATAACAATCTAAAGGCTGTTCCTAGAAATATTACCCAAGTTTCAGAATAGGCATCATGCTTGATGAGCAGCGTGACATTTTGGTAATGTTCTTGCCTTTCTATTTAAAACAAAAGGCAGCATAAAGCGTCAGAAAACTTAGGTTACCAAAGAAGAGAATCTTTGGCTTTTATAGATACATTCACTAGACTGTCAAATGATGATGGATAGCAGGCAGCTAAGATAAATTAGCATCCTGTCAGCCCTGAATAGCAGGGCAAACTAGCTTTCATCCAGGTCCATATTACTTTCTCATGTGTGTATGGAAAAACTGGGTAATCCATTTGGAGATACCAAGGCATTTCTTTTCATGTGCCCAAATTACAGCATTCAGTGATATTTTCAGGTGCAGACAACAGATACTAAATCTTATAACAAGAGTTTACTGATGGTCCTAATTCTCGATGGAACTGATGTTTTGAGATGTGTGGTATGGTTCTTTTTTACAGAACTGGGGTTATTACAGAAGACTAGGACAGCGTAGTAAAACATCCATATTTGGAAGTTATATAGGAGCTTTGAAGCCATTTATGAATGGCTGTGCTTTCAATACACAGAAAACAGAGGATTAGAACTAATGCATTTTCCAGGTGAAAAAGCAGATGCTCATGTTTTCTGTATAGATGTTTAATTGAAAATTTAGTATTTTTCAAAGCGTTTTGGCAGAAAATAATTTTGTCAGCTCTAAACTTGGTGTCATAGAAAAACATTTGAAGGATTGTCTTTATCTGTCCAGTAGTCTGCTGTGGGAAGACAGCTGAGGGAATCAAGGGATAAATTTGACATTGGCCTTTCTGTGTATGAAGTGAGTACTCATTTCACCCATCTGCCAACCTACAGATCTAGTCATACTACCACAGGGGTCAGTAAAACAATAATTAGGGACAGGCAGAATGAAATATGTAGCCTTCTGTAGGTAGCACAAACCTCCTAACTCTGCTGTTGGCATGTTGCCTCATATGGCCTTAACCCACTCAGAATCTGCTTTTTCCTCTGAGAGGTTCTTAGGTGTCAGAATGTCTGTGTGTAATTAAGAAAAAAAATAGGGTTTACCAAAAAGTCTCACGTTCCTGAAGCTGTCAAACCTAGCATAAGCTTATTTAAAGCGAACAGAGGTATTAGGAAACATGGAAGCTAAAAGAATAGGAAACAAAATAGGACAATGGAAGGAGGGGGAATTCAATAACATTAAAATAAAAAGACACTGCACTGGGCAAGTTTTCCCCAGATTGCCTGCCTTTAATATTAAATTACTGTTTTCTGGCAGGATCATCTGCAAAACTCTGATTTTGTTTCTTCTTCTGTTCATAGCCTGATAATTGAGGCTGAATTCCCCTGTCTTTAATATGCCATATATTCTCCACCTGGCAAAGGACTCAGACAGATACAGATAAATACCCTGTAGACATACAGACAGAGAAACTGCTGTAATTGCTTTCATAATGACTCTCAGACATCAAAGGAAGGCAAATAATGGTATTTAACACTGTTTCCATTCTTTAGCTGAAATGTAATTTTATAGAGTTATTGTCAGGCAGTACAGTGAATGTTCAACTGTCATAGTCTACTCATATTAATTAGCTGCCCACAAGAGGTCCAGGATAGTAATGGCAAAGTTCTCCTCATTTCAGATGGTCTGATATTCAGACAGAACCATAAGTACAATAGCTTGATTAACATAGTTGCTTAGATCAGGTTTTCCCTAGGAGTATGTCAATTGGCATTTTGAAGAATCAATTAATTAGCACTCCAAATAATCCATTCTTGGGTTAATGAAAGTATTTTGTACAGCTGCAAAAACTTACATGAAGTAAAATCCAAGCCTTTCCAAAGTGCTAAGGTGGAAGACTCGCAATTTGGAGAATGCAGTGTACTCCATGGGCAACTTAATAATAAAAATTTATTAAAAGAAATTCAGTTGACCAGAGCTTATCTGACAGTTGAACTTGTTTTGATTTGTTTGTTAGTGTTCCAGAGGAGAAGGGTATTCTGGGGCATATAGCAGTGGAATAGAATTAGAGCTTTACTATGCAATAATATGATTAAAATACAAGGTTAATTAGGGTAACCAAATATCACCATTTTGCCTAATATTACTTACCACTTATGGAAGTTGGATCTTGAAGATAATTCAGTTGATTTACATTCTGCAAAGTTTTGCTCATATAAATAATCAGTTTAGACCCATGTGAATGCTTTCACTGAGGTCACAGAATTTTTGTTGGTAGCCCAGAAGGCTTTGAAATGGATGGAAGTGCTTACCCAAGCAAAATTCTTCATGTAAGGGAACTTTCAGAAATAGGCTTCTACTTCCAACTTCCCTGGCACTGAGATTTGAATCCTGTACATCTGGAAATTGCAAATTGAAGGGAAGATTTTTTTTTTAAGTTGCATCTGTAAAAAGTCAACATTTCTTGAAAGACATTTGACCTTCATTGCAAGATTTTACGTTTTAAACTTACAAGTTATAGATCATTTCCAGTATTTTCTGTCACACAGTTCTTCTGTTTTGTTGAAGGTAATTTATCACTTTTTGCTCTTGATGTTCTTATTAGTGATGTGCCAAGGTAGAGTGCTTACGTGAAAATGCAAGCTTGTTTGCTATCAGAGAGGCTGTATGTAAATCCAGACTCAGCCTGCCCTGGGCATCAAGGTACATTACCACACCAAAAAGTGTCATAATTTTAATAAGCCATTAAATATAATTCTGGAAAATACTGGAGTATAAATACTAGAACATACCTATGCCATTTATGCCAATACTAGAAATGGTCTTATTTTCCTCATTATCCTTAGCTCTTGATCTCCAGCTAGGCCTTTTTAGACAACTTTTTGACTTGCTTACCTTTCCATCTTCCTTCCTTGCCCTTCAGTCCAGTGGGAACCAATGAAATAATTCCATATAGAAAAGCAGGTGTCTTTCAGCTGCACAAGAGCCAAAGTAGCAGGAGAAATAAGCTGCTCCTGTATTGAGTATAATATTCTTAGGTTCAATTTCAGTCTATTTTTTTCTTTTTTGAGGTCTCATACTGTTGTTTCTCATACTAGCTAAATAAGGAATGACTGCGAAAACAACTGGAGCTGTTGTGAGGTGAAAAAAAAAGTATATGATCAGAAAAAGTCTCTACTTATATCCTGAAACTCTACTTATGTTTTCAGCTAAGCGTGATCAAACTCTTCTATTCTGAATGCCCAAGTATGCCAGTTTTGCTTCTTAAAAGAGAATTTAATTAAGATTAGGAAGTAAATAAAATACCCCAACAACATGTTATCATGCAACTTCCATAGTTATGAATAAAACCTTCAGATCTCAAAGACTAGTTTTTCCAGATGATTTGGACTAAGTAGTTCTACAAAACCATGGAATTGGTGTTCTAGCTCTTCTATGCCATACTGTGGTTGCTGCACTAGTCCAGGAGTTGGTACAGAATGTAGCCTTCAACATAGTGCATTGGTGCTTGTGGTGTAAATGCTGTGCTAAAGCCTGTAATCTGAAGAACTGGGTGTTCAATAGTTTTTGTAACCACCAGAATCAGGTGCATTTCATGCAAAATCAGTAACTACTGCACAGAAAAATAGAAATGAAAATCCAATGGTCTCATTTCTCCTTTGTCAATAGAGTATATTCCATCATATCTTTTGGTCTTAACAGATTTGCAAATAGCTGCTCCGAACTTCGGTTAGGCTTTACAACTTGATGACTGGTGTTTTACAATAAATTGTTCTCTTAATCTAGTTCATTTAAACACGTTGGCTGAGAATGTCATTTGGTATCATTGCATTGCATCAAAAGCCTGAAATAACACTAGATAAAGCTCAACTTATATTAAAAAACAAACAAACAAAAAACCCCCCACCTTACAATCCTGCAGTGATCTGAAACAAATAAAGAGTGTGGCATTGGTGGAAAAAAGTGATAGACTGGGACTTATTTGAGCTGGCATAATTTCTGATCCACAAGAGATCTGCATGCATCACTACATCTCAGCTTCTCATCTTTAAAGTAAAAATATATTTTGTGTGTTTAAAGCTTTATTTTCTACAAAGACAATTTCTAATGAAAATACCTACAACATCCAGTGTATCTTGGTCTGGTGATTTAGATGCGTGTGTATAACAAAACCCAGATTTTTTCTAATTTCAATTATTTTTACCAAGGGGAAGATGACTGCTATGCTGTAAACAATTTAGCTGTATGCTAAATAATATCAAATATAATGTAGTTTTATTTATATATTCCCATCTCTTTCTGTGGCTGGATTTTGGGAGCTAAAAAATGCCATAAAGGTAATTGAAAATAGTTAACGAACAATAAAATAAGTCTGAGTATTTCCAGTGTGTGTTTGCCATGTTGGAAATAGCTTTTTTTTTCCAGCTTTCCAGAAGTGCTCTTATGTTACTGATGGTCTAAATCTTCCTTTCAGTATAGCCAGCACTTGGGGAATAAATAGACCTTAACCAGTTTCCTATTTGTAGGTCCCCTTTGTTTTAAATGCCTAACTCCAAAGTTAGTTGTCAGAGCTTATTACGGACTTATGTCAGAAGTGAGATCTTCCTTATTTTGCTAATCAGCTTCCTCCATATCTGCATGCTCATTTTCTGATATCTGATGAGGCGACAAGGTCATTGGACGTACAAGTACTTATTTAAAAACCGACATGAGAGTGAGATAGAGGTTAGTTGGGTCTATCAGAGCTGTCAATCAATTAATGAAAATTATTGAGCAAGGACACCGTGGGGGAAGCGAACAGAAGGAATGAAAATGACCATGGAGATGCAACATAGGGAAAATGACAGGACTGACTAAATGTGCTCACGTGAGTACTAAAACCAGTCACGCTCACATGGCAAGTGAAAGACAGCACCGGGAGACACTAGGGCCAGAATATATGCCATTATATGGACCGAAAGACTGACAGATTACTTCAGCCCTTTGTCCAAAAGCACATTGAATGCTGCATTTGCTAAGTAAAGAATAAAGTTGAGCAGTCCCCAGTGCATTCTGAATGGCTTTTGTTAAGGTTCTACAGACTTACTGCAAATTTGTAGCATGTAAAAATGAAATGTCTAGGGCCAGGCTAGAGTTTGCTCTATGGTCTGGAATTGGAAATTAGTCGAGGGGGTATAGAATAGATTCCTACCTGTAAATAAACTGCAGATATAAATCGCAAAATAGGGCAGCACTGACAGAGCCTCACAAAAGCTCACTTAAAAGCTGCACTATCACTACAGTACACAGTGTACTGGCACAAGACAAGAGTATACTGTTTATCAGTACAAAAAAGAAATAATTTATAACTTGATCCTTGGGGGGAAAATGGAGAAATAAAAAATAGACAAAAAAAAAAAGAAACGAGAGGAGAAAAATTGCCAATATGTTTGTGTGAATGAAAGATAGTGAGGGGAAAAATGAAAAGGGAGAAGTCAGAAGCAGGGAGATACTGACACCAAATCTCTGCAAAGCGTTCAAAATTCTCCAGCTGCCACGCTTTTAATTTGCTACCATTCTAATTAAAATGCAAATTAAATTTATAATTAGCATCAGCGCTTTCTAAAGAAACCTCCTTGTGTGCAGCACAAACATATGGGACGATGGTATAGTGTAAAGTTTGTAAAAACAGAAGGAGAGACGCAAATGGAAGGACAGAAATTCGCTACCAAATAAGTTTCTGAGTAGGAGGGGGTAGGGGAGAAAATGGGGAGACATAGTGGATTTTAAGGGATGGAATTGGGTAAGTGTCCCGGTGTAACAAAGAGATTGCTGAATATGAAAGATCTGTCCGGGAGTTACTTTTTGTTGAATCAGGTGTCAGAGGTCATGCTGCATGTCATTGGTGTTGTATAGAGCATGCCAAAAAGGCATAAAGGGTCACAGCTTCTAATCAAAAAGTCTATGACCAAAAATGAACCGCTGCTTGCTTCCAGATAATTAATTTAAAAATTGATGGGAAACAAAGTACTAAAATCACATCATGATTTGAGCGTGTATACAATTTTAAAGCCTGCCACTTCCCATGCGAGAATCAAACCAGAAAAGCTAGAGTCAGTAACATGGAACATGCAGAAATCTGCATAAATCTGGTGAAATTTCACTGTAGGAGCTTTTCTTTTCTTAAGATTGTATTCATTTTATTTTATAGCTGTTGTAGAATAAAAGTTGGGGACAATTAGAAAATATTCAAACACTTTGCTGAAATGAATTGCTGCAGTTGGATTTGTGTCAGCATTTACATAGCTGAGTTTTAGTGGGAAAACCAGTTTTGTTCATTTATATGTGCAATTGTCCCTTTAAGATTTGCATGTAAACCTTGCACCACGAATACCTTTGCAACACCCAATCAACGAGAAAAATTGTGTCATGTGGTATACCAGACACATCACCACTGAGATACTGTCCCAAATTAAAACATTAATTAGGACAAATTGTGGCATACACGCTATTTCTTGTGACTATTATTATTATTCCATTTGTAGAAAGCTTGTGGCTATTTCATGAGTAGCAAAAGCAGCTGCATTAATCTGATAAATGATTTGTTGCAAATTTTTCCTTCATCTCTACTGAGAATGCAGTTGGGTGCTAGTGCTTTTCTGTTGCTACTTTCACCGTATATTAAGCAGCTAATGTGGTATTAAAGGTTTGATAAAACTACTAAGGACAAAATTGGCTTCATTATAATAGCGTTTGGTTGTAGGGGTGTCTTTGAGTTCTCAGGGGAAGGAAGGGGAATGAAACAAGTCTGATCTCAAAAGCAGCAATTTATTTATTTTTCCACTAAGGATCCTTGCAAAAGCTTGAGTGCTTTTAATATTCTGGGAGCTCTGCTTTATTTATTAGCCAGGCTCTCCATCAGATATTTTAAAATTT
>NW_010244344.1:36496-43803 GCF_000690775.1 Eurypyga helias | reverse complement strand
GGAATGAATATTTCATAGCTGTGTGTTAAACTGTTACAAAACTGATGTAAAGCAGGATTTTAGGAATATTTTTATAAGTCATAAAGTCAATTAAAAATGATAAGCCTATAATATTGTCATTGTGATAGTACAAAAATTCATTTTGCATATGCTCTCTTGGGCATGCAGACAAATTGTGACAGACAATTTTTTTTTCTTGTTAAAATCCATTTGAATGTGTTTATTTTTAGGGGGATGAGAAGAACGTGCTCTGTTCCAGTGTCCAAGCTGGTGCATGCTGGCAGTGGTCTGTTGGCATTAGTGGTGCACCAAATTCTGCTAGATGTTACTCTTATCTTTTAATAAAGATCAAGAAACCATACATTATCCCACTTATTTTAATCCATATTTAAAAACGTATCTAAGAATAACAATGTATAACGTCAGTTGAAGTATGCTTTTGTTCTGCAATATAATGTATATCCTGTGAGCAAACACAGAGCAGCCCCATTCTTCATTCCCTGTCGGTTCAGTTTTTGGAAGTTTATGAACACTTGCAACTCCAACTGACTTCACTGAAAGTCTTATTGATTAGCTCTGAAAATCTGGCTGTGGATCCCACTGTCCATATGGATGATATCATTATGTCCTCTTCCATATCAACATATGTCTATCAAAAGTGCTAAGGAATTGTGATCAACTGAAATAATGGGGAGGGCAGAGCGTTGAATAGTGATGAGAGAGAATACATCACAGGCGTATGAAGCTTCCGGGAGAAAGTTATTTGTGACTTTCCATATATTCATAAACTTGAATGTGTTCTAAATACAGGTTGTCTAAAGTCTGTTTTCTAGAAATAGACCACTCTGTGCCACTGTATAACTTTTTTTTTGTGCTGTTGTATGTATGCATCATTGTTGTTATTAGTCTGCAGAGTCTGGGGAATGCATTCCTTATTCTAACTGCTGCTCCTCTGCGTAGCCCAAATGACTGCAGGAGAGCTGCTTGTGATGAAAGGGTGAAGTTAGGTGTTCGGATGATACTAAACTGGATTTGTCTGAGCATGGGACCTCTGAAGCCAGGGTAGTGACTCTTGCCTTTTATCATAAATTTAAGTCATTATTCGAGACACTTAGAAGGAAAGGAAATTTTGCTCCTATGATCACTGGGGATGGGGAGATGAAAAACCTTTAGAGGAAGCTCTGCATACATTGGAGATGAATTATGGAAATGCTTTCTTTTTGACTGGGGGTCTAACTTCAGATAAGTGGAATCCAAGGCAAAACACTTGAGTACTACCACAAACATGTAAGTTACAAAAACCTATGCTTTGGAATGAACTTTGGCCCACATTGTATAGCTTTGCAAATAGATTTTAAAGTAACTCATTGTTTTTGTAGAAACTGACAATGTAAAATTGAAATGTTTTCTGACAGCAAAATAATTCTACCAGCACCATGATTTGGGAAGCATTGTCTTCTGCACAGAATTTGAGTTCTGAGCATTTGAGAAGGGAGGCAATGAGCCTAAATAAAGTCTTCTGTCCAACGGACAAAGGGTGAAAAACAAAAAGGCATAAAAGGATTGCTTTGTGTAATTTTTAATTGTTGTCCTTTTCTTATTCAGTAAATGAAGTCACCTTTGTAGTGGTTTCATGAACCGCTGGGTAATCAAAATTATTATGCTGCCACCTGTTGTCCGTTAATTATTCTGAGAAGATACTCATAAATCATAACACTGGACAATAAATCAAACTGTCAGGACACAGGTCAAAGGTTGTGCATGAAAAGTTATAGGTCACCAACAGGGTGTGAAAGATCAGGGTTGTGGAGCATCACTCATTGTCAAGTAATGTTGGGAGAAGTGCCACTGGAACAAAAGAAAAACTAAAGTACAGAAGAATTCAGGCCCAAAGATAGGCTCCAAGCTCGTGCACAAAAGGAATCAAATTGACATGTCATTACACTGCAGATCTGACAACCAGCAAGATTGTCTAGCAATGCCCTGACTCAAATACTTTTGTCTCGACTGATCCTTGTTGCAAGTCAAGGTTTCTTTGGAAATGTTTCGTGTATGTGGGACAGATTCTGCTCCTACAAGAAGTCAGAGTGGCTTGGCCTCTGTGTATTTGGAATTTAAAGTGGCATTAACTTTTTTGCACTCACTGGAGGAGCATGAGAGAGCCTCTATTCGCCAGGGTTAAAATTCACTTGAGCATCTCCTCAAGTCTGAGTGATTGGGAATCCAGGGTTTATCCTGTATGGGATAAATTAATTCCCTGGCAGAAAAATAAATCCAGTGTTACAAAAGAGTTCTTATTCCACCCTGCAGTCAGGCTTGTGTACCTCTCTGAGAAGGCATAGGCAGATAGGCTACATCTACTTTTCCTAGGCCAAGACCAGTGGGCTTCGCCCCGGTTCTGACCATGGCAGTCTCAACATGAGAAGTAAGGCCTGGGTCATCTCTGCTGCTGGATCTGTGCTTGTGTCAGGAGGTTGGCTTCCTGAGAAAAGATAAAGGAATGCATACCGTCTGATGAAGTTTCCCTGAACTAATTGTTTTCTTGCCCTTTCTTCCTGTTACTCGAGCCCTGCTTACCCTAGCAGGCTGTCCATTCCCCGTGTTGTGGGTAGGATAGATGCACCTCAGCACAAATTGGCAAAGACTAAGCACTGGGTGCCTTTGCTCTGCACCTTCTCTCTTCACTTCAGGTTTCAATGGGTGTTTGCAATGCCCAGATCCACTAGATTAAACCTGTGTTCACCTCAGCACTGTCTGTGTAGTGACAGGACAAGGGGTAACAGGTTTAAATTGAAAGAGGGTAGATCTAGATTGGACATCAGGAAGAAGTTCTTCTCAGAGAGGGTCTTGAAGCACTGGGACAGGTTGCCCAGAGAAGCTGTGGATGCCCCATCACTGGAAGTGTTCACAGCCAGGCTGGATAAGGCTCGGAGCAACCTGGTCTAGTGGAAGGTGTCCCTGCCCATGGACTGGAAGTAGATAGTCTTTAAGGTCCTTCCAGCCCAAACCATTCCATCATCTGCAGTAGGGGGAAGGTACATTTTCTCCCTGTAAGGAAAAGTGGGATAGCAGCATTATGAGATTCAGGTCTGTATGTACTTTCCTAGTTAAAGTGGAAATCGGGTCTTCCTAGAGTGGAAGGGAGTATTGTAGGACCTTGAATTAGATTCTGGAACAACAGGTGAGTTCAGTCCTGGTTTTTATATTAACAATGAAAGGTTTCAGCAAAGGTGTGTAGCATGCTGGCATGCTCTGAAGATATGTTCTGTGGTTTGTGTTTGCTCTTAAACTTCATATCCTCCATTTTACGTACATTGAATTCCGTGTATTTAAAGTCATTACTTGAAAGCAAACGTGCACTGACAGGAGATCACTGATGTAAAACCTGACTAGAATTAGATTGTTTCTGATGTGAAAGAGGTGACTTTACGGGGCGGGAGGGGGGGAGGAAACCAACACAAAAACCCACCCAATAACGAGAAGACTGCTGGAAACGGCTGTGATGTGCTAGAATGTGATGTACTGTCTGCCGCCTGCTGTTTGAGTTAACTTGCTATTAGGATCATCTGCTGTAGGATTTGCAGCTAATGGGCAAGCAACTTTAATTTAAAAACATGATTTATTTCCAGGAAGTATTATGATTTAGGTTTATTTTAATTGGGTGGGTTTTGCTCAGATAACCTGGATTTTCTGATGTTTTATTTAAAAAAAATTAACTCAAGCTAAACAATACTGTTAGCTTCAGTATTAACTTGGTTTTGATCTCTCTAGGAGCTCAAACCTGGATGAATCTTTTCCTTGTCATTCTGGGGAGGTCACTAAAGAATTGAGACATGGGTCTTGCCTAAATAGAGAAAAACTTGCTTGTAAATTAGAAGCAATTGAGGTTTTGATTAGATCTGTTCATTTCCCTTTGGTCCTGGTTCCTGAACATTTACATGAGTGGAGTTCAAAGAAATGGCCATGAGCCGTAATTTATTTTTTTTTTTTAATTTTATTTAAGTCTTTTAGAAAGATGCAGAATTCATTGATGAATAAATTTATGATATAGAACTTTAGAAGTATTAAAATCACTTGGGGCTCTGTCTTTGTGTTTCATCATGGATTTTTATTTGTGGGCAAGAGTAATATATTTCAAAATACTGTACAAGAAGTGACTTGAAGCTTGAATTCATGAAGACCACTAGAAATTGTTTTGTTGGGTTTAGGTTAAATGCACTGGTGGTGGAGAGCAGTGAAACTCGGAAAGTTTATTTGTATTGAAAGAGATCTTGTTTTCTGTTCAGAGAAAGAAAGACTCGTGACTTAACTGTTCAGCTTTGAACTTTTTATTGCTCGGTACCTATCATGGACACGTTGAGGAACAACTAATGTAGTGTATTGGCTAGCAAATTTATTTGCAGATCTGTAATTAGGGTAAATTGTTAAAACCTATGATATATATGTAGATATTCCACAGAAAGGGAAACTTAAAGAACATATTGAGCACTGTTTATAACAGTTTTACTAATTATTTGAATGTCTTCAAGAACCAAGTGCTATATGTATGCAGGAACTACCCAAAGTGTGTCAGCTGTTAGCCTGAGCATGGGCAGTGCCACTCTCTCGCAACTGTCTTACTTTCGTCACTATCATTCTTGATTTTCCAGTAATCTTCCACGAATAAAATGAGGGTATGGCCTGTGGATGTTTCCTACAAGCCCAATTGTTATTACAGCTCACAGAATATCTGTTAAATAATCTCCCTATCTTCTAATGAGTGGAAAACCACTGAAATGTTAGGTGATTCCTCTTATTTTATCACTTTGGCTGGATCCTGAACATAGTTTAATGCTATTTTGTCTGTGTGTTAGATGTTGATGCAGTGGAGGAAAAATGCCAGGGAATAATGTAGCACTTGTAGGAGCTCATCTCTCTGCTGGTAGGCATATAACTGCAGACAAACTTCCAGGCAGCTCTATAGGAGGAGGAAAAAAAAAACCCCTTTTTGTGGAGGGTCTGGAAGAGGCTGGACCAGACCCTAGAATATGGACGATGTATTGGACACATACAGATTCACTGTAGCCCTGTGTTTATTTGACAGCATCCCAGAGGTGCTTAGCAGCCTGTGAACCTCTGTACACTTGGATTTCTCAGGGTCCACAGGACCACAAAATAAACCCTACAATTATTCTCTGTATCTCTTAGTTTTGAGCAATTATCATATGAATGCGTGAACTCTGTATACAGAATGAGAAAGCTGAGTGCAGGTCCATGGTCATCAAAATAGGTATGAACTTTCTATTCCACAAGTGAGATTTCACTTCTTGCATGTTATAGGTTTTTTTCCATGTAATTCTTAGATAATTATTTTCTTTTTCACTTGCATTGATATTAATGAACAATTTAGCCATCTACTCTACTTTCATTTCACATAAAAGCAATTTCTGGCAATTCAGTGAAGGTCAATGAATAATACCCAATACTTTGATATGAAACACTTAAGGACATAAGGAACTTGACCCCAGAACTTTTTGCAGAATCAGGCTGTAAGTGCTCAAGTAGTGTTCCCATGACACTTGGACTCTGTCAGAAAAAAACAACTATACTTTGGATTAGTTTTATCATTTTTTTTGTAAGATTTGTGATCAAAAGAGATTGAAATTAAAACTTTGCAAAAGTTGTTAGCAAAATGACATTTAATTTTGATAGAGAGGCAATGAGGCAGAACATTTTGCGTGTTTGCAAAATAAGTTTCATTTTGATGCGTTTGGCATTAGTGATTATATTAATTAACTTAACAGCAAGTGTGAAGATTATTTATGATGCATTAAAAATGATTGGACCTTAATTGCTTCCCTGTAAGAACAAGGAAGTTGAATTTTAGGTTGTGGAGAATTCCACAGTTAGTCTGTTCTGTTACTTTTAACTGTTGTGCTTTAAAAGCAAGGTAATTGAAATAAAACTACCCCTGTACTACTGGAATTGGTGACTGATTGTGCTTGAGCAGTTTAGGCTGATGATTCTAATCTGGTTTGTTCTGCTAAATCTGTTAGTTCATTAAGACTCAATTTTTGAAAGATCCACACCTGATTTCCAACGCTACTTGAGTAGGGAAAAACCCTGCAATCAAACTCAAGAAATTAGTTCCTTCATGGAAAACAGTTACTTCATGAGAACACCGCTCAGTTACAAGCAAGAAATGTAACTCTTGGAAATGTGACTCTGCATCAAAATCTTAATGCACTCCCTTTCTTTAGCAGCACGTTTACCTTTATTGTATAAACTTTTGTATATGATGCAGCTTTCCCATGTTCTATTATAGCATCTGTTACATCAAGGTGAAAGTACTTCCTCTTTACACGTTAAAAATTAGTTAATTTTGTTTCCAGCTCTTCTAATGAAAATTTACCTCGGCACCTAGCGTGAAGCAGATGCCGTCTTAGACCTAAGTGAGAAGGATCGGTATCCTAAGCATTGGCTTGACAAACAGAGGTGCTTTACATCGTGACTATTATAACCACAAAAAGCAGGTTTCTTGATACCTTTTTATCCTTAATATATTTAAAATTGCATAGTTGATAACATAGCTGGTATGAGAGCATGTGTAATATCTGCTTGATAAGTGTCTTCTCACACCCTGAGGTCTTTTATAGGCAATTTGCATTCTACAATGAGAGAAATCAGCTGGAGAGGGCTTATTGTTTCGTATGATAGAAAGGAGTGTGAAAATATTCCAGCCTTGCAGATGGTGTTGCTTGTTAGCCCTGAACATATACATGTGGGAATATTGTTTTCCCTTAAAAAAGAGTCTCCCCATCTTTCCTCCATACAATATATTTATAAAGGGGAACATATAGTTTGATTGTATTCGTATTATTTGTTGTTCTTGAAAGGAAAAGTAATGGGATGAAGTTCTTCTTTGAACTTTGATGTGCTGGGTAGTTTAGAGATGACAACAAATGCTTCATTTCTTTGCTTTTGTCTGAATGGAGTCCTAGGTATCTGTAGCAAGATCAGCTTTTCTAAAAAGTAAAAGGATAAATCTCAACTTTTTCACATAGCAGCAAAGAAAACCTGGTTTGGTAAAACTTCAAACATATAGACAGAGGTGGATTGTTTAAAATGTTTGTCAAATCTGGCATACAGAAGTCTGAAGAGCACTGGAAAACTGAAGTTGTTGAAGGGTGAGTGTGTTGGGAGAGAGTCAAAGACCGTGTGAAGTCTTCCTAGTGTATTCAGGGTTTGTGAGGTGGAAGGGTTCCTTTTGACTTTCATGGCCTTTGGATTAGATCCTAAAAATTGTATTTAGCTGAAGTTGGAGACTG
>NW_010244344.1:492-36465 GCF_000690775.1 Eurypyga helias | reverse complement strand
CTTCCCCTACTCTTGCTGTAGCAGTCAGTAAGCTCATAAAGTGCTTAGATTTCCTAATGGCGGACATTATACTGAGGAAAGACTGTGTTCAAATTATATGAATCTGAGACTAAAACTCAGTTTTCATGCCTCAACCGTAGAAGAAAAGTTATGAACCTCCTAACTGCTACTGCCAGTTGCAAGATGCTGCAGCTGGCACTGGAGGCATTTCACTTGGAAGTTCTACCTGAATCCATGTGCTTTGGTATTGCGGGAGGCTGCAGGCAAAGGTGATTCTTGCTTTCTGCTTTGAGTGGTGCTGTAAATATTGCAAGACCAATTGCTTTCTTGCACTATACTAATACTTATCATTTTTGTCCAAGGTAGTCATTATTCCTGGAAGTTGCATGTGGCAAAACAGTTGCATAAAATGACGGAAATTGGGGATGGTTGATTAAATTACTTCTAGTTAAGCAGTTGTTTTCATATTGTTATGATAATTTATGGTATTCAGAACTTAACCTGAGTTCGCAGTACTGTCATTTGCAAATCTGGTCCCAGGTCTGTACTCATAAAAAGTGTTCCGGGGAATCTCACTGGGACTGAGAATGGCCATAATCTCTTTATGCTGCCGTATCTCTGGCCCTTTCTCCTTATTCAGTGAAAAGGAGTCTTTGTGGATATGGGTGCACGTGTCTCTAAATTCCACACTGAGTAATTGGGGGTGGACAGATATGGTAGGAATAAGCATAATAAAAGAACTTAGACACAGAATCTTCCTTTCTTCATGGCCCTCTAGGTCTTAAGTGTGCTCTGCTGAGTATCACCTACTTGTCAAAACCTGCCATAACACATAGAATTAAAAGGAATCAGTCTTGCAATACATGCAAATTGAAATGAGATACAGATTTCTAGACGAGGTAAATGTAGGGGAAACTCCTCTGAATGGTGGTGTCTTATTAAATTTAGACACTGAAGAAATAGCATTACAGAATTACAGCTACTCAATATTAATTGCATCATAACATTGTCTGAAATACAGACTTATTTTGAAAATAGTAGCAAGAAGTACCATATGTGACTCCCAGATACATCACAGAATTGTGCATATAGTTATCTAATTTGTCTCTTCTATAAAACTGCATTTGATGGGTGGTGCTGTGAATTGTTTATGTCAATTAAGTACAGCTTGTCGAGAGACTTGAGTGTAGAGGGTATCAAGCACTTACACTGTAGAAATAAAAAAATGCTGCTCATGTGAGAGGCTTTTGGCCTTTGATTATACCTATCAAACCATATTCTTTTTTTTTTCCTATGCTTTGCATAATGCTGATAGCTTTATACAAGGAAATTCCACATCCTTTCTAATGTCCAGCTTTTTATGTTTTGGAATTGCTTTCTGTAGAGTCAGTGTCCATCCCCCTTCCCCATCTTACCTATTCTTTAATTTGGTTTCATCTGTGGGAAAAGCTCTTCTGGATTGTTATTGTTGGGTAATAACGTTCCTTATTTCATTCACTGAAGTTTTTACATATTAAATAAGAATTTGTCTATTACTGCTTCAGAAATAAGTCTTTAGCTGCGACAGCCTCTGCATACATTTAATTTCTGCTCCATCTTTTGGTACTCTGAATGAAAGCACTATAAGCAAATCTGGGAAACTGAGTACCTGATACTTTAAGGATTTCTGTAGGGTTATAAATCCTATAAGTTTTCATAGTTTAGGGCTGAGGTGACAAAGCAGTATGGAAGAAACTGCTCCATTACATAGCACTGTGCACATGTATGCATGGCATGGTGCTTTTCTTGTAGATGCCTGGCTTTGGTGCTGGAAGCAGGAGGTAAAGTTAGATGGGCTTAAATCTGTTCTCAAATATCTGTTCCAATTGTATATTCCTATAGAAAAGACACTCTGCTTAATAAGCTCCAATCGTTGGTGGCTCATCGAGATATTGATTTTAAAGCTTTATTGATTGTTTATAAAACACTGCACAGCCACTTTCCAAGCTATTTAAGTGATTTGTTTGTCCCATATATTTTACAGTGACGAGACTATTGGAAATCCCTGTGCAGATTCACTCAGACCATTACGCATTATTAGTTTTCTCTTGCAGAATTCCCCCTCCTCCAGGGATTCTGAATGTGAAGCATCTTGCTGTTGCAAGGTCTTATATGGGGTGTTTGTTTTATATATGCTCATAACAGGATAATTATATTGCTACCTGCAACACTTTGGCATGTGTGCAGGAAGAGGGCTCAATGTAATAGTGTTTGATAGCTTGAGCTTAAAAATTGTTATGGTGCATTAAAAGTATACTAATGTTTAGTACTTTTTACAAGGCTACAGACATTTAGATTACAGTCCAGGCACCCAGAGCTATCACAAGTCTTCAGAATGAAGCAAGCACAGTGGGTGCTTTTCCTCTTATATTTCACTTTGCACATGGTTTTACCAGGTGGAAGGCCCAGTTTAAGAGGAAGCTTATTTTTTTTTTATTTGTAATTACCACCAGTTAGTTAAAAACAAACAAGGAGGAAAGTCTCCAAAGTTCCAGTTCTAAAAATAAATGTTCTCAATGATCTCAATGTTCAAAACCACTAGGCAGCCTTGAAAGCTTGTGAGTCGAGATTCCTCCTTCCTCACCCTCCCCTGATGCTGGCATAAAAAGCAGGACAGACTAGTTTTCTTGCTGTTGGATTTAGTATTTTGGTTTAGGGTTGAGTTTAGCTTTTTGATGTATTCAGGTAGTACTTCAAAACTTTTTTATTTTATAATTCTGAAGGACAGCTGATTATGTTACTGTGTTCAGATGACAATAACTGGCGACACTGGGAACACGTATGCTTATGTGACAGAACTGCAGACCCCTCTCTCTATCCTGGAATAGGGAATTAATCTAACGAACCCACCTGATGACTGTGTGAAAAATGACATCAGATATTGAAGCAAATGAAATATGCTCTTTTGCACTAAATATGCAAACTCTTCTTCACACAAAAGTAATCCTCTTCCTCCACTGTTACATTTAGATTCCACACTTGTTCATTTTTGGCCTGATTGTGCTCAATAGAATAGTTAAACTGACTTTCATTTTGTACCGCTCTCTTTCGTAAGTCCTATTACAGTATAAACCAGTGCTGCACCTAAAATTCTGTGGGAGGAATATTGTCGGGTGAAAACAGAGTAATTTGCTTGCAAACTTTCAGCGACTAATGTGAGATATATGGCACTTTATAATACTTACGCATTCCACAGTCCTAGCTATCTGCAGGTTAGACCTATGGGATACACTTCAGAAAAGTTACATAAACAACTCTGAACCCTCGGCTGAGAAAATGTATACTTTGAACATGTTGAAACTATCCATATTAAGTCAGTTTAGCACTTTGATTAAAGAGTTTAATCAATCACCATCCTAAGCTGTTTATTAATCACTTTATCAAGCAGTTGATGCATTGCTGGTTTTAATAGAATCCATTTATTTTGATTTCTACCTACTTCATCTTTCCAAAGGGCTTTCTGAATCAGCTGTGATAAAAAAGGAGGGAGGGTGGGGGGAAGCTCGGTTGCATCTAAACACTGGAAGGTAAGAGCTCAGACCTCCCTTGCACATACTTCATTATCAACATTCTGCACTGACTTAGCCAATTTATTAAGGGTAAAAAAAAAAAAAAAGCCCAACCCTGCTTGGAGTGAGTCTTTTGGTGAACCACACGGTTTAGCTCAGATAAACAGAGGCCATTCGTTTGCTTTCACACCTGACAACCTCATGATATACGATCCTAATAAGATTAATCTCCTCACTCCCCCCCTCCCTGTACACACACACTTTTGTTTTGTTTAGTGGCCTGACTTCGTGATCTTCTCTCATTCTCCTCATTGGGCACTTTTATGCCTTTGGTTTCGTTGGTGGTTAGAAGTAAAACAAACAAACAATCAATCCCCCACCCCACTCATGGGCACTTTCTCATTCCAGGGGAACAAGATTAATATAGCAGGAGATAGAAAGTAAGCAAGGGAATATTTGTTACAGAGCAGAATGTGCACAGAACAAATTCCTCTCTTTCTGCAATTTGGCTGGAAAAGCATTGAGCATGTGGGTAATCTGTATCATCAAGTACGCACTTTGTAAACTGTGGGGAGGGGAAACAAACAAGCCCTGAAGAAACAAAAGCAGCAAATGAGAAACCCACAACTTGGGCCACAGCTGACTTCTATTTTACTGCCTTTTATGAGGCTTCATTTAACTGTCTTGCTGGGAATGATCCTCTGGACTTCAGAAATCTAGGGGGAAGTGACCTAAGGGTTTTGCCTGATTTGCTTTCAGTAAAAAGTATTAATGCACAGCTTTGAAATATGACATTCATTAGCACCTGCTCAAAGTTTCTACTTTGAGCATATTCTAGTTTTATCACAATATGTTTCATGCTGTATCACCAAAACCAAAGTTGTTTTTTTCCTTAGTTAGAAATACAAATTTTTTGACAGAAATGTAAAAATATGCATTTAATCTAAAATTCCACTATCTCATGTGCCATACTCAATAAGATGATGCAACAGAAAGATCCCAGAGTCAAAAATTGTATAATGCATTTTAAACACCCGTACAGATTATGTCAGACATAGATTACTAATATGGCTTAATCATGTTAATGACAGAGTAAGTATTCTTTCTGTATGAGACCAAGCCTCCCTTTTCTAAGTGAGCTGATCTATACTTTATGTGTGTACAGACATCTTTACACAGTGGCTCTTCTGCTCCTAGTTACGAGTTGCAGGAACTTTCAAAACCTCCCTTATACAGCAGTTCTGCTGAGGTGCAAAAGATATACCGAGAAACTAGCCCTGTTGCAATCCCCAGGTGTGGGTGGTTGGGAAGTGGTCACTGCCATGCAGTATGATAGGCATTGATGAGATTTTTCCGTAAATCTTTGCTTCACGGGTAGGCATCACTAAGAAAGTCTCATTTTAAAGGCTTGCCATGAAGTGTAAAGCAACGGTGACACTGTGGAAGTCACTCACAGAGATGTCCAAATGGTGACTCGTGGCAGCATCAGAACGTTGTGCCCCAGGTTTAAGTCTAACATCGGATCCAACTGGCTATCGAGTGAGACAGCATGGTCACTGAGCTGCTGTGCAGTAGTTCCAGAAATATTAATTACGGCTGTAAACAGTACTGCAAAATTAGGGATATTGCAGCCTCCCCGGGCATTGCATCGGCAGCCCAGCTGTGAAAACCACTTCCAGTCAGCTATCAATTGAGATGGAATGGCCATACAGCTGAATTGCAATGTTTCCAAAAATGTTAATTAAGAATGGGACGCTGCTGCGAAGCGGCAGCTTTGTAGCCCTTTTGAAGCTCTATTGTGGTTGCTGTAAGCATTGTGGCATTGTAGCAGTGAAACTGGTAGCCCTCTTCCTTCTTGCGTCACCCACAAAAATAGAATTGCTAATGAGATGAAGACCTTGTTTGGGGTCTGAATCAGCAATTCAGACATTAATCTTGATGCCATAAGTTATAAATTCCTTATTTTTTTCCTTTTTGTATGGGCAGTACCGTTTAACTGCGTGCAGCTCCTACTTTAAGAAAACAAGGTGTTGCTTAAAGACTAAGTTAGAGCACTGAGAAATTATCCTAGGTTTACCCTCCATTTTGAATCCCCAATTCTTCAGTGCAGTCCACTGGTAAGAACTTCTGCACGTAACTATGTAAAACTCAAAGCATTGTTCATACCCCAGTATCAGCAATTTACTATCGCTATAGTCTGAACCTTTAATAGAAAACACTTCAGCAGAGCTATCGATCCATGCTGGTATTTAGTTATTGAGCAGAAAAGCAAATTTTTAAAGTTATATCTTGAAATAGAAGCCTCTTAATAATAAACTCGGACATATTTTTTTTATTTCACATCATCACTATGGGAAGCAAGTATATATATTCAAACATACTTGTTTACAAATACAAGTCTTTGGATAATTTCTTAACAACGTTGTTGAAGTACAGGTGAGACTTTCATGTTTGAACTATGACTTGCCAAGCACAATAACTGCTCTCTGAAAACACTTCATCAAGTCATGAATTTAACCTAATGCATTTGAGGATGTGTGAAGTCGTATTTATGGAGAGACAGAATGATCTAATGAAGAAAAAAACCTGAAGTGTTTAGTTCTACTCATGGTTTGCCTTCTACTTGTTATCTGCCTTGAGAGAAGTCATTTTTCATCTCATGCCTTTTCTCTTTCCTGTCATTTCTACCTAGAGATGGTTATGTTCAGGACAAGTCAATTCTATCTGTTCATTCATTAACTTATTATTCTTAACATGATGTGGTGGAAATTGTGGCTGAGTTAGGACTGCAAGGTAAATGCTGTGTGCTTATATTTTCCTCTGTATCAGCTCATCACTTAAGTATCCAAGTGTGTAAGTTTAGTGTGGTGGTACCATTGCCTGTTGTACCTGTCATCTTCCCAACTACACCAGTTTGGCTCCAAAGAATTAGCACAAATATTTGACTTTCAGTGAGGGTCCAAATAAACCCAAGAAGGCTAAATAGCCACAAAAATACTTGTAAAAAAGCACCTTTCCTGCTCCTCCCCACCCACCACTTCCCCCCCTTTGTTCTGACCAGAAAATGAAATTTCAATGAACCTTTGTGGAATATCATGAAATGAGATTTTCTTGAAAAATTACTAATAGTTCCATTTGAACAGAGCCAGACCAAGCCAATTGTAAGATCTCTGGGGTGGTATAAAATTATCAATTTTTTTTGTCTTGTCCTTTTCACTTTTGGACAGACTGTACATAAATTCTTTGCACAAGTCTGACAAAGCTTATATGCAACAGATGGTAACAGCAGAAATAACTGCTTGGTGTTAGGTTTTACGCTGGTGCTTAGATGGATTTATAGAAGATAGCAGTGAAACAATGGGATAATTTTATTTAATGAGATCATTTTTATAAAGAAGAAATAAGTTATTTAGATCTGAACTGCAGAAAAAGCTGCATCTTCAGCTGATTTGTGGTAACTAGGCATGTGCATACTGGTAGTCTGGGGTCAATGCTGAATTTTTAAACTAGTTTAGCCCACATTTCCTGAAATCAAGCCAACTCAAATTTCTTTGCATTTGCCTGGACCCTGGAGCATGTGTGGATGGTTACCACGGATCAGCCCATGCTCTAAAACTCACTGGTGTGCTTGTACCCTCTGCAGTGGGGTTTGTGCACCTGGGCCCTTAGTGAATATTTAGAGAGATATGAAAGAAAATAAAGCTGCAACAAAATAGCATTATGTTCAGAATATAAACAATTCCTGGAGTAAAAATCTCAAACCTCTGAGAAGGAAATAGTCAAACAAGAAATCCCTGTTACCTTTCCTTTGTTTTGCTTCAGTCGTTAAGAAAAAGGCAGTGTTAGTAATTAATTTGAAAGCCCTGGGGCAGAAGAGCAACCTGGGGTGCATGCCCCAGAGTTCAAATTTGTATTTATTTAGTAGTATCCTATTTTCAATACTTCCGTTGTTTTTCATACTCATGCATGAATTGTTATGAGCATGTGCCTGTCTGGTCCTTCCTGAAGATCACCCAGGAGGTAATGGTAAAACCTAAGCTTTGGTATGTAAGCTAATTGCCTGCCAAGTAGGTAATGCAGAGGAATTGCAAGCTGCAGGGAGGACAATGCAGTTTTCAGATGAAGTTTCAGTTATACAATGTGGTCACCAAAAAACAGTCCTGAAGGGATGGGGAGCGTGTTGACTAACTGTGTTGGAAATCTTTCAGTGTAGGGTAAAGTATTTAGCAGTTGATGGCCTGTTTGCTGTGGTTCTCTTAGGCAAGAGGAGCCATTCCTAGAGTTTTCTGGTGGTGATGGTTCATTTCTATCTACAGGGAGATCTTTGTTTTGAATTTTTTTTTTTTTCAAAAGACAGTTGATAGTAGTAAAATACAGCCTTAAATACAGCTTCTCTTACCGGTATTGTGAGATTCAAATTCTGTGTGTCCTATTTGGCTCCAAATATAGTGAGTATTGCACAAATCACAGCCTTGTACCTTCCAAAGAGAAATGAAAGCTTGTGGGTAGAACAATACAGGTAACTTTCTTCTTAAATACCAGTGTATTTTGAAATAACACTTTGCTTGCAAAGTTACAGCATGGAGGGTATTATTCAGTGCTAGCTACTGTTGATAATTATTCAATTCATCGTTAATTGTTGGCTGTATTATTATTAGAGATTGCTTGTAATTATTAAATCAGCATCAGTGGGAAAAGAATGTGTGTCAAAAAGTTTACCATCCTGAGAGAATTAACTTATTTGTCCTCAAGTGGGGAAGCGTATTTACTTCTCAAGGTTTTTTTGGGTTAATAACAATAGAAGTTGATGTGAGCAAATATGAAGAATTATTCTTGGCTTAAAAAAATATGCACCATAGAAAACTCCAAACCCTCTGAAGGAACAAAACATAGATGTATAGTCACACTGAAAGAGTTCATAAGGTTAAAAGACAAATTCAAATAGAACTAGTCGAAAACTAATTTGGGAGAATATTAGTTTTCTTTGTTAATCACGTACATTTGAAAATTCTTAGATAACTCATTTTTTTGGAAGATGTATAATTAAAAAAGGAAAAATATAATTAAATTGTAGGGAAGATAATTTTACAGAAACTCCACCCACATGCTCTTCTCAGCAGGGCACTACAATGGTCTTAACAAGTAAGTGCAAGATGGAAACATGACATCATTAAGACAGTCTAATTAGCTTTTAATTTGTCCCAGAAAGGTATGTGGTTACCAACTAATTGATGTAAACTGATTAACCCTTTCTCTAACATCCCATTCGCCACTTTTTTTTGCTTCCATAGAATATGGTCAGGGTCAAGACTCTGTTGTGCTACACACTGCAAACACAAATCAAAAAGACAATCCCTACCCCGAAGAGCTTACAACTTACGTGTTTGTAGGGGAGGTGATACCTGCATACAAAAAGGATTTAGAATGAATAGCTTAAAACCAGTTAGCATGTTTGGCAGTGGCCTTATCCTAGCAGCAGCCGGACAGTTCTCAGGATTTTTACAGACTCTGGAAAAAAAGGAAAAATTTAAGAAGGATTTGAAGACCTATAATGAGGTGTCTCTATAGATGTTTTCTCCCAAGAGTGAAGGGCAGAATGTGTGACAGTGGAAAGGTGCTTGTTTGAAAAATATAACAAGTGTGTGATGGCAGCTGGCATTATTGGCTCCTTGGAGATGAGGTTCAGCATCCTGACAAAGAAAAAGAGATGATTGGTAGCACAGGTATAATCTCTCAAGGGCCTTGAAAGTGAAGACAAGTACCTTATGTTTGATGCAGTTTGGTGGGGGAGGGCAGCAGGGAGATGTAAAGAGAGGGGTGACATGGTCAAAGCACGGGTGGGCCAGACAAAGCGATCTTTATGGATATATTCTGAAAGGATATGAGTGGGGCAAGGTTGTTTTTGTCAAAGCTGAGAAGCAAGATGTTTCGTTAATCATGATGCAAGTTGACATCGGTTTTAGCCAGCCTAGAGAAGGCTGTATTTTTGATAAGTACTTAGGACAGGGTCATCTTCAAAGTTAAAGGCTGGGTTATAGGTCTGAGGAATAGGCAGAAAAGTGGTGATCTCCTTGATAACTAGAAAAATCTGGTAGTGTCTGGGGAACCGAGGAGGACACTTGTTATACTGAGCTTGAGCTGGCTTTTAAATTTCTGTGTGAAGGTACTGAGAAGAAATTTAACTTGGACAGGAGTCACATCTGGACTAAACGGAAAGCTATGAGTACTCAGTGTAAAGATAACTGAAGGTTTCAGCTGAACTGGCCCAGCAGTGAGGGTAGGAAGAGAAAAATAAGTCCATCTGAGAGGGCAAAACCCTCACAGAAAGTTGAGCAGTGCCAGGTCCAGCTAGAAGGTGAGAGGAGAGCGTGAAAGGTCAGTGGCATGACAGTCAAAAGAATAGCAAACTTTAATGAAGAACATGGTGGAAAACTGTGTCAGAAGGACTTTGGCATAATGAGAAGGGTATGGTTGGAGCTTTGACTAAGAAGAGGTCGCCAGAGACTCTGGTGAAAACTGTGTCAATTGGGTGTAACAGGCAGAAATTAGATCAGGAACAGTTTGGGACAAAATGGAAGGAGAACTGACAGCAGCTATAAACAGCTTGTACAATGAAAATGAGAGGAAGCGGTGATTGGAGAGACAGGAGTGGGCTAGAGTGTGTATGTTTTCATTTTTAGATGAGAGACGTTACAGTATGCCCATATTGTGGTGGGAAATAATCAGAAGAATAAGAGCAGTGGAAAGTCTGACAACTCTGTTGGAGTTTGAGTGTAATCTGATAGGAGAAACTCCGTGCAGCTTCAACATATCTGGACCCTACATTAAAATAGCTCCAGGCAGCACATGCTTTTCTGTGTGACTTAGAACGTGCTTAGTGTTGTACAAAGCAGTGAGATGCGTCGTGTGCCCTGCTGTCTTCCCCTGGTTATGTTGTAAGCAAGCAGGGCCTACTTGTGCCACAACTCAGTAGCAGAGGACTAAATTCCTTCCCCTTCATCATAACTAATACTGAATCAGTTGGACATTTGAGTGGGGTCAGGAGGTGCTGTTCAGGTATGAAACACTTTTAAAAAAAACATTACTTTGAGGTTTTGTTTCCTATAAACGACCTTCTGTCTTCCATGGAGAAAGCTCTCTGCTGTGCCAAAAAAAAGTCATATTTTTACAGGTAATTAAAAATTTTCATTCAAACATGTCTGTTCAGCTGCATCCATGGTAGGAAGTGCTGAAACACTTTCTCATTCATTTTCATACGTTTTATCACACTTTATTTGAGTTTAAAAAGTTTTGATTCCCTCTTTATTTTTTTTATTCCAAAATGAAACATTAGCTGAAACACAGAAGACTTTAACTGAAAAGAAATATTTTGATTTCTTTGGATTTTTTTCTCCTTACATATTTATTTGTATTTGTCCATCTAACTCTCCACGTTACCTGTGCACATTTCAGGTTTATAAAGTTTGAATAGTGATGCTCAAAACAACAGCCAAAGGATCTAGATTCATCTCCATGAGCCAGAGGTTACATGCATAAATTCATGTCCATCACGCTGTGAATAAATTCTTTTGTTTATGCAACAGTCTGTGCAAGCACAACACACTTGCAGCTGAGCACCAGTTGGTTTACAGCTTTCTGTGCCATTCTCGCTTCTGGGTGGGGGGTTGAGTGCATTGAACCCCACAGCTGGTAAAACCCGTCCAGTGCGAGTTTATTTGCATCTGAAAAGCTCTGGTTCCAAAGGTGCTGTGACTTGGCTTGCACTTGCACTTGCATGTGTAGGTTGCTAAGCACAGCCCCTTGTGTGCACACTTTTTGAGCACTTTTACTTGGTATTGCAAGTGAAAAAATTTAGAGAGAGAGAGACTCAGCTTGTACTGAAACCAATGGAAAGATTTCCATTGACATCTCTGAGCGATGGCTCGTTCCTAAAATTTCAAGGGTTTGGGCATGAATTTTCAACAGACACATGCATGAATGAAGGCTTTTCTATTTTGCTGTGTTTTCTTACAAGCAAAAATGACATTTCTCTCATGACAAGTAGAAGACTGACTGACAAGAGGCATGATCTTCCTCCTCTTTGTGTCGGCTTCACAAGGGCTCACTCAGTGAATGAATTAGTGTGGCTTCTGAGTCACAGAAAGAAAAGTGAGAATGGAGTCATGGTTTAAGGGACAATATAGATGTACCCTCATTTTGTAGAATAAGTGCTATTTTTGAAGAATATTTGTAATCCAGAGCCACTTTTCTCCACTTTAAATAGATGGTAGCTCTACTTTTTTTTTTTTTTTAAAGCTCACAGTTTTGTGAGGATGTAAATGAACTCTTCATATTTATCTAATGTAGGTCACCTGTGTTGGGATTGTGGGCCTCTTTGGGATGCTGAAGCAGTAACAGGAAGAAACCTTTTAGCAGACTGTCTGCAGATTGAAAGACAAAAACCAGTTTCTTGCTGGGATCTGAGAGACATGTTTCTGGTTTCCCCCCGCAATCTCACCTTCCTTGCCAAAACACAAAAGGCCAGAACTGAGCACCTCTCTTGTGCAAATGCGTCATCAGCTCGGCGCCATCTGAGCTATTTCACATCCCTTCCCCTTGCTCCAAACTGATATATGTGGCTCACTACATTTAAAATGAAAAGTCCTCAGACAATTCTAATCATACTGTTAGTCAGATAGTCATCTTCTGAAAGGGGATCCTTCACCTTTAAGAATGCATGTACAATAGTGATATGTAAGCAGCTCAAAGACTCAATACCCCTTTTTTCTGCAAAGCAAGGCTGGGTTAGGAAAAAATCAATATGTTAGAAGTAAAGGTCATACAAGGAAAAGTGACATGAAACAGTCTTCATGAAGGATATTGTTCCCTTAGTTCTGTTTGAAGTTTTCTTTACCCTTGTGCTAGCCTTAGAACAAATATATTTTGTCCTAGAATAGAAACGTAGTTTTATTCACCTTTAAAAAAAAAAAAAAATCTGTATTTTAAATATTTGTCTATTAGGGCATGTTCATGTCTTAGCTTGTTTTGTTTTTGTCCTATGGGTGAAGTAATCCTCGTGGAAAAGAATATTGTGTGTATGCCATCCCAGTGCATTTATTTGCTGGTCAGGGTTCCTTTAGAAATGGAAGTATATAATGCACACAAATGTATTTGCCTATCTTTTTAACAGTTCTCAATTTACTTTTCAAGTGGGCCAGATGCACTACTATAGCTCTTAAAAGGGTCAGGAACATCTCCTTATTTCCCCACACTCTGTACTTATTGCTTGGGTATAGTTTTAAAGTAGTCCATGAACCCTTTTCACTCTTGCAACACATTTACCCACAATTAACAATCAAACCATCCTTACTTCATTCAGGCTCCCATTCTCTCTCCGCCTCATTTTCCCTGCCTCTCTCTTGATCTGCCATTGTGCTGAAAGCTGTTTGTGCCATCGCAATCTGCCCTCCTTACCAGCCACACAAGGATGGGGAGGGGGGAGAGAAAAAGCACACAGCATTCAGGCACTGAATAGCAAATTGCTCTTGAGTGTCCTTGCTTCCCCCATCTCTCCCCCTTCCTTCAGAAGGACAAGGGGGCCCCTGAAAGCAACTATACATTTTGCTTAGTGCTCTTGAAAACAAGCGTTTCACACCTGAAGCCTTTCACGGCAGCCCAGAAGCACCCCTTCAAACCACTTAATTGCCAATTGCTTCTGAGCTCGTTGTAAAAGTCCATTATGTCAGCCAGCTCTATGGCGAGTGACAAAGTATGGGAAATGAAAGAGTCCTCCTTGCAGGGCCAATGCAGTCTTGAAAATCCCTCAGTTCATTGGTTTCCTTGCTGTTAACAGACAGTTACTGGCCACAGTCAAAGGTATGCCCAAACCTCTCTTGTATTATTGTTATTTTTGTTACAGGAAAGATGCTGTTTTCCTTTCACATGTGTCTGTAAACAAACACATAAGCAAATTGCGAATGTGGCTGGGGAAGATATCTTCACACACGCTTCATCTGTACTTGCGGACTTCAGACTGTATCACTGCCACTATTGTTCTGCTTAGGTGTTTTTTTTTTTCATTAGGTAAAGTAATAAAAAGTGATGTGATGATTTTCAAGGTTGAAACTATGTTCCTTAGGTATTAAGGAAAAAGTGTGCAGGTACTCACTTAAAGGAATAAGGGAGATCACCTTGAAGAGAAATGAAATAGATCATTAAAAAAATAAAAGCTGTCTTTCCTGAATCTCAGTTGTGAAGGATCATTTTGAAACTATACGTGCCTTCCTTGTGACTAAGCAACTGGGAAGGGTTGGTTAGTGCTTGAGCTGATCTGAAAGTGTATAGATTTAGGGGCTGTAGTGACAGGACAAGGGGTAACGGTTTTAAATTGAAAGTTGGGACATTTAGTTTAGATATCAGGAAGAAGTTTCTCTCAAAGAAAGTGGTGAGGCACTGGAACAGGTTGCCCAGAGAAGCTGTGGATGCCCCATCCCTGGATGTCTTCAAGGCCAGGCTGGACGAGGCTTTGAGCAACCTGGTCTAGTGGAAGGTGTCCCTGCCCGTGGCAGGGGGGTTGGAACTAGAGGGTCTTTGAGGTTCCTTCCAGTCCAAACCTTTCCATGATTCTATGGATGTAACATTCTACAGCAAGGCAGACATTGCAAACGTTCCCTGTTATTATTTGAGCATTTATAATTTGTTGGTTTTATGATCCAATTTGGCCTTTGTGGAAGTCAGTGGAAAACTTCCTTCCAATTCCCAAAAGTTCTTGATTTTTGGACTATCACTGCTCACTTTTATATTCCTGCCATGGTGATATTCCAAGCTAATGCTTGAGAATATTTGCAAAAATATCAAAGTTGGCTTATTCAAAAGATGGTGTGCATAATATGAAACCATAGTCTAAAAGCATTTTTCTGACCTATGGTGGAATAAGAGTAACGTCATATGACATTGTGTCAAATCATGAATAACCAATACAACTTGCGCTCAGACTACAGCAATCTGATTACTAAGGAGTTGCAGATCCGAAGAAATCATTTTAATATTTTTTGAATAACAAGTTCAAGAGAATTGCTCTTTGCATATAGACAATTCATGGGTCAAAAAAGGGGTAGCATTAATTGCTTAAACTGTTCATTATGAACTAATTGCCCAGTTCTAATTAACACCTTTTAGTGGATTTTAAAGAAAAACAACATTATGTAAACAGATGTAATGTAAGCTGGACTAAATACAGTACTCTCTCTTAAGACAAGTAAAGTCTTACAAATGGATTTTAGAGTTTTATTGAAAACATTTTTATAAATATGTACTCATTTTAGGCTCACATTAAAGAAATACAATAAGACAGAATGATCTCAAAATTGTGAAGCCATAAAATTTATCTGGAGCCTTTTTAGAATTCAAAGTATTGCACTATCCCCAACCCCCCCAATATAATCTTAAAAAGTTTAGTCACTCTTGCTTTTTGATTGGGTTTACAGAGTTTATATTCAAGTGTGGTGTTCTCTCATGTGCTTCAGATAGTTTTATTATTCGTATTACCAAATGTTTACAGACAGGTTGACTTTTGTTTATTGGAAATGAACAGCAACAACCTCCCTCATCCCCCTTACTCAACTGACTGTTGTGCTACAAAGGCATTAAGTAAATTAAATAACCGACTTTGTGAAAAGTTCTTACTAATGAAGTTTACTAAAACAAGGCCATCAGGTAGAGCTCTTAATGCCCATAGTCTGCTGAAGGACACCTGCCGAAATCCATGGTACTTTTATATGAACGAGTGTGTTCTTCTTTGTCAGTAAAAGCTACGCTTGTGTTAAAGAACCACTAAAAATGTTTATTGAAACTGATTGGCCATTTAGTAATTTCTTTCACTTTTCCAACAAGCTGTATATCTGCTAAGTTGATTTCTTTATAAAACTTGTTAGTTCCTTTCACCTGGCACAGTGTAAGACTTCAGGAAGTTCTGTTGATCAACATTTAGCACAAGTATTTAAAGTCCCCTGTTCAGTGGTGTGACAGAAGAAAATGTGTAAAATATTGAGTGGGGTGTTGGTGTGTGGGTTTTTTGGGTTTTTTTTTTACATAAGCTATGTTTAGTTTCCTCTAATATTTGCAAGGAAAATACTGAGTTTCATAAATATATCATTGAGAAACTTTTCCAGGAACCTGTCTTACAAAAGCCCCTTCCATCCTCAAGATGTGAGGAGGAGACACAATGTGATTTTTATTTTTTTTTTCCCCTCTGAGCAGAGATGACTTCTCAGACAGCATTATCTTCCTTTGCTGCAAGAACACACATTCATCACTCCTTTTCATCATACTCTTTACAGCAATTAGACATTTTCCTATATATTTCACACTGCTATGTAATTTTTTCTGACAGCTCAACAGCCTCTTTGACTCATGACCTGTAAAGCCATCCTTGTTTTTTTTGAGATGTTTGTTTGTTTTTTCCCCCCACCAGAGATGTGAGCACATATTATCATAGATGCATAAGGCCTATCAGTCACTTTTTCAGAAGGTATCCAGTAATAGAGCAATACTGTTCCCTCTCCGCCCACTTGTGATTTTTTTTTCTTACCAATTTCCCTCAACTCCCTGAAAATAGCAGGTGCTTCTCTTCATTCACCTCCGCTTCATCCAGCCCATCTGTCTGATTCTTCTATGAGAAAGATTAATGGGACATAACTCACTTCATCTCATGGTTTTTAACAGATCAGGGCGGAGGGGTAGGTGGAAATTCTATCCAATTTTAGATAGATGTTTCATGATGAAGACCTGATGATGATACCGCAGCAGTAAATTTGGGATCTTTCATAGTGTTGGTCTGTTTCCAAAGTATTTCACAGGCTTGTGTTTTGAATGTCACCATAAGTAAGTTGCTCTCTACCTATCCATCTCAAAAGCCATCACTACTGCACCAATTAGATGCCTTAAGCATAGCTGTGATAATACTGCTTTAGCTTCATAAGGCTAAATACACATTGATCCCTTACTTGGCCTGCATTCCTGTGTGGAATCGGTGTTGGCAGGAGGGTTTGCAGGGGTTACAGGGGTTGTTTGCTTTAAAACGTATTTTCAAATAGCCTGTTAAAAGCCTTTTTTTGGCCCTTCTGATATACCTCTGTCTGTTTTCTCTCTTACTGTAAACCTCACAATGGAAGTCTTTTTTTTTTTTTGTACCAAATACCTAAGTTTTTTTGTTGTTAAATTTTGTGACTTTGTGTTGAATACTACTTTGCTCTGATTGTGGTACTTTGGAAATAACTGAAAGTACATGAGCAGAAAGATGCTTCTGTGTATGCAATAATATGATAGCCCCTGACATCTGTTACTTCCCAGAGCCGCACTCAGCCTCCCTTACAGGTCTTTACTGGTGTTTCAGTGTTATGCAACCAACTGTTATTTTCTGTCCCACTCTAGTAGAAGCTCAGTAATGCAAGAAATAGCACACCTTGTCACAAGGAGCAGACTAGAAGATTTCTACTTTTTATGCATGTTTGCAGCATCTGCATGAGTCAGACCTAGGTCAAACGATTTATTCTGAAGGTGATGCTTTGCCTTCTCTTGATGTATCTCTATCAGCTGCGAAACCTGGCAGCTTCACATGTAAATGTGAATTCTGAAGAGCTTAGGTTTGCCTAGAAAAATAACTGTGGTCATGTGTAAACGTACTGTGCTTGCAAATGCAGAGTGAGTACAAGCACCTACTTTTGAAGCTGTAATGACCATATGTACGTCTTGAAGATGTTGTTGTTTGGCCACCCCCTTGCAAACTTAGCTTTAAAAATCTCATTCTGCATGAGAGTTTTAGAACCACAGAGTCTGATTTTCTGTTCTGCACTTCAACCAGTTTTATTTACAAGAAAGAAAATGGTCTATATGTATACGCTACAACCTTTTGAAATGCTCTTTGCTCTTTCAGAGTATTGCCCAGAGTGCAAATCAATGCAAAATTTGGCTTTAATACTTCAAGCCTGATCACATCCACAAGGCTTGTCATTTTTGTGCCATGTTGTACAAGAAAGCTGCCTTACAAGAGCATTACATAATCTAACCAAAGAGAATCCCCTAGGTAGTTCAGTATCTGCACAGAGGCAGATGGATTGGTTGTAGTCTGTGATGCCAAACCAGTGTCTCCAATAATTTTAGATTTAACATAACAAGCACTCCTAAGATGAAAGAAATAAGCAGCTACCTGAAGGCTACCTCTCCTCTAAGACTGCTCTGCATTGTTCCACTAAGGCTAAGAGCTTCTTCTGCACCCCTGATTCCAAACCCACATGTGTCATGTTTCCTCTGAGATCTTCCAGTGTTATTCTTAGTCTTGTAGTTTTCTGTCCAAGGATGTGTTTCTCTTTATGTTGACAATGAAGGCATAGCAATATGCTGATTTTGTTCAATATGATGCTGTGTGATAATAAAGCTTTGAGACTTTTGCTCTGTGTGGGAAGAGGAAGACTTTAGTGTAAAACTTTCTTTCATGTATTAAAATATTCAACACTCTTGGATCCTCTGCTTCTAAAAAGTAAACAGTGGGGAATAAAGCACTCTTGCAAAGAAGTAGGTGTTGGAAAAACAGGATTCACTTTACTAAGAGGCAACTGGTGATGACAGACCGTGCTATATCTGTCTTTGCCACTCTTAAATTCTTTTCTACTTGAGCTGGCTCTTGAAGTGAAGCACATGCTGCATGCAATGTGTACACTGCATTGCGTACCTTGATTTTCTCTTATTTCTCCGTTAAGAGAGAAAAGGAGAACCAAATCTTGCCCGTAAACAGAAAACTTTAGAATTCCAGCAGTTCCCTCTTCTCACTTTGATGTGCAATGAAGGGTCGGGTCGTACTCCTTGATCTTATCCAAAGGGCAGAGATGGAAGTTCCCGAAAGGTGAAAGCCATGAAGCTGCGTGCACAGAAAAACTCTGGAAGACACAAGACTTCCGTGTCCTTCATAGCCTCAGTGCTCCCAATTACATGAGACACCTGACATGTGCTACAGACTGTCTCATGTTCGAAGACCTCAGTACCAATAATGTAAACAGAAAATACTAATTAATTGGTGTAAAAAATACAGCTGATATACTGACATAAACAGAAAGATTTTTCATTGATATGCCTTCTTGTCTGACAGAAGGTTAGAAAAATCACATGCTTTAGGACAGTGTATCATGATATTATGGGCAGTAGATACAAAGCACTGTTGTTGGAATTTGGACCAAAGATAACTGGCTCAGGGTATAGAACAAAGTTAGTGTCAATTAAAAAAAATCAATTTTCTGATAAAAAAACGTGTGTTTTGAGGTAATTGTTTATCCAGCAAAACTATCAAACATTACAAGTAAACATATATATGTTATATGGAATCAAATAATTGGTTCATGTATACAAAAGAAATAGAAGATATTTATGCAATGAGGAGGTGTGGTTTTGGTGGGTTTTTTTTTTTCCCTCAGTAGTCTCCACTGAAAATGGCAAATGTCTCTTGTAAAGAGTTTGGTTGAAGAAGTTTGTATCACTTAAAAATTTTACTGTAAAACTACAGAGGAAAATTCAAGATTTAGGGTATTTAAGTTGTATTGGTTGATTCACTACAATTGACACCAGGCCATAACATGGCCATAACTTGTGTTGCCAGTCAAATTCTGAAAATCTTAAGTGTAAATTGCCATATATGTAATACATTACAAAAAATAATCCTCCAGTTTTTGTCTGGGCAAAGTTCTTGAAAGTCCAGGATGTGAATTTTTGTTCTAGAATACTCCCCAGCATCAGGTGACTATTAATTATGAGCACAGGACTTAAAAACTATTATTTAACAAAAAAACTCCTCTAGAGTTTCAATAATGTTCTAAAATAAACATAGCAAATTCTGTATTTGTTCTATTGAGAAATGAATTCTGAGTTTAATGTAAAAATGAACAAGTACAGAATATACATCCAAGTTCTGTGGAAATGATTAGTGTCACTGAGAGCTTACAGTTTTAAAGTAAGCATCAGCAAAATCTTGGAAAGTACATTAAGCCATGTATGAAGCTCAGTGTACCAGAATATCATGCTCTTTCATAGTATGGTCAACTCTACATGAATGTAAATGAAGTGTTTTTCTATTTATTAACTCATGGTAGCTGATAAAAACAACTGCAAGTTCTCCAGCTCACAGTAGTTTAACTGTGTACATTTCTATAAATGTTTGTTGAAAAGTTCCTACAAGTCTGTTGAAATGCAAGACTGAAAGTTGCAGTGACTATTAAAAAAGGATGGTCATGAGGAGCAGGTTTTTTATGGGACTGCATTGCTTTTCACACTTAATCTACAGTATAGAGATTTTTTTTTTAAATACAGAAAATCTCCTGAATTTTAGTTGAAGTATATGTCCATGTGCTGTAATTCTCTATCTTTAAAACTCAGCATTTACCTTCTAAAATATTTTTTTTTCCATGTTAATTCTTAAAAATCTTCACGAGAAACTATCCTGACCATTATTTGACCTCAGCTTAAAGTCAGGGTGAGATTTTACTCCCTTTTTGCATCTCATAGATACTGATTCTCTTAGAAGTTTGGTTATTTGTTACACTCAACAAGATGACTTTGGTTTTCCAGGCAGCAAAGCAAACTACAGGGCTGTAATTTAAACTCGTGTGTCTGTGTCAGGAAGTATGGGTCTATTGCCTAGAGAAGGAACAGTGAAAGTCAACAGATGTCTTAAATCGCAACACTATTGGTAATTAAAGTGTTGGAAAGAACTACAGGTAGTAGAGGAATAAGAGCTAAAATTGTGCAAAGCTGTTTAAAGCAGGGGAAGGGTGTGAAGGAAGGAATAGAGGATGTTTTCCTTGGAATATTTGTTTTCAGCATGAAACTCCTGGGCAAGAGTACACATAATTTATCTTTCTTCATTCTCCACCCATCAGTTTTTCTTCCTTTTTTTTTTTTTTTTCTTAATCTGAGTTCAACTGCTGCTGTCTGTGTTCTTCAGCCTTCCTGACCTACGCAGCAGCTCAGGAAGGGGTAGTGCGAGTTCTTAATGTCCTGTAGGGGAAAATTTAATCAGGAAAATAATCGTCTTCCTTGCAGTGGAGTGAAAAAAAGGGGGACTTGGCATGCGTGAGAGAACATGCGTGGACCACCAGAAAAGCCTGGTGAGGTTGGAAGGTGGTAGAGCTCTTTTTCAGAACAGTCTGATCAGAAGGCAAATGTCTAAAAGGAAAAGGAATCCGAAAGGAGTGTTGAAGTGCCAGAATGCACCAGCTAATAACTTTAAATAGTTCATTGAGTCTTCCGGAATTTTTTTTGTTCTTCTTCAGGAATAATCTGCTTACATCGTTAAGACCTCAGCTAAGCTCAGTAACACAAATTACCAGATGTTGTATCCCCTAGTTTTTTCCATCAAAAGACCAACCACCAAGCTCGTTGAAAGAGAGAGGTCATTGTCCTTCCCTGGCAATAAAACTATTTTTGCAACTCCTAACAAATGAAATGAGAATACCTTTCAGCTGTAGAGGGGATCCTATCTCCTGCTTCTTCCAAGTTTCCCTGTTTGGCTTTGTTATTTTCTAATAATGCACTCATGTGTAAGCTAATAATGTGAACAGAGGGAAAATGAAGAGTTTAAAAAAAAAAAAAAAAGAAGGCAGAATGAATTAGGGCAATTGAGGTCGTTCTCTTTCATTTTTGCTGGAAGGATTTTAGCCCTAGTTTTTACCTTATCGCTTATTACACAATTTATGATAAAATGAGATGTGATTCCATTCTTATTGTTGTGCTGTAGCCTATTGAACATGCATATATAGAATTCATTTCAAATTTAAACACTATCTTAATTATAAATTGAATAAAATGGACAACCTATCAGATTCCCTAAATTGCATTCTAACAAATAATTTCATTTTCCATTACTTTTCCACCAATGATATACTGGGCATAACAATGTTGAATATACACCCTGTTCCTCTACTTTAATTGTGCCGGAGATTTTGCTGTATGACAACTGTTTCTCTGTGGGCATGTGTGTTACTTGCCATTTGTTCCATAAACTGTTTTTTTTAGATTTTTAGTAAGGCTATATAAAAGTCTAGAAAATAGTTGTATAAATTTTATTCTGCTCTGTCTTTGAAGTCTTATTCTACCACAGTCATTGCAATTCAGAGCTTGTAGTTTTACATGCACAGCTTGGTTTGAAATAGGTTATTCAGTTTGAAAATATATGTACAACTCAGATTCCGTAAGGATTTTTAACTTATGTAGGATCTGAGGTCAGAATGTTGGCCATATTTTAGCTGGACTTTGAAAGGTTGTAGCAAAACAGAACTAACAAAATAACTGATGTCTGTTCATCACTCTGCATTTTCTAAAGTAATTTGGAATTTAGATAATATTTTCTATAGTAAATCAGCCTGTTAGACTTAATTAAAAAAAAAAAGGCATTAAAAGGTTTAGTGATGTTTTCTACTAACTTTTTAGAAGCATTTTAAGAATTAAGATGTGGAAAAATTATGATAAGGAGTAAATACACCAAAAATTATACCAGCATGGAAAAGGATAGGAATGTGAGTGTGTTGGCAGCTTTATAAGACTCATGACTCTTTAATTCTACATATAAATCTCTGTTCAGATTTTAACTCAGCTTACCATTTACTTCCATCGTAGTATCTCCAAAATCGCAGTGATAAAACATATAAAATGTTTGACCTCTTTTTCATTATATTGTTTATACTTTCTAAATAAACTCATGTATATTTTAAGATTTCAAATGTATTTCAGCCAAATGTAGACTGCTTTTTACACCTGGCAAAAGACTGATTTTATTTAAAAATAGTCAAACATCTGCTTTCTTAAACACGCAGTTTATAATTTATTTAGGTTTTAGTTATGTTTCATGTGGCTTCAAAGAGCAAATACGCCAACGAACCTTGATTTCTGAAAGGACTTCTGAAAAACCGTTGTATTTTTCATATTATTATTTTTACAGAATATTAAATATGATTTAAATGTTAAATTCAAAGAGGCAAGCAACACTAATTTGTTACATTTTTTTGAGTCTAAAAGTTAAGGCACTTGAGCAAACATTGAGACTTTCATCAGAAGAAACAAAGTTGTACAATAAACACGTTTGAATGTTACTAATTCAGCATTTTTCTCATGTCATAAAGAAGATTATATTCCAATTCCTCTTCCCTTTAGCTTTCTTTTAAAAGTACCTTGTATTTTTATTTGAATTCCTTCATCTTTTTCATAGCATAAATTACTTACAGATCTGTGAAGTGTTAAACTGCTCAAAAATAACTAAATAGAACACTTGTTGCATCTCACAGGGTATTTCTTCCCTTCTGAAGTTTGCAAATAGGGCACAAAATCTAACAGTGCCTGAGAAATTCTAGGACCAAGTTGAAGTATTCCAGCGACATAGCAGTGAATAGCTTTAGAAACGGTACTATCCCCCTTTATTTCATATTTTGTACCTTAAGAGTTTATTCCGACACAAAACCTACAATTTTTAGCCATTTTTCCCCCAGCTGAAATGATTTCCTATCACTGGAACTCGATCTGTTATCTCCCAAATAGTTTCAACTGTGTTAATGTGTGCATGTACCTCCCCCCCTCCCCTTATCAGGCTCTCGGCAGCATTTGTGATTCATAGCAGTCATCAAAGTGATAATAAACTCATTCACAATACTAACAAACACGGGGCTCCCAGTTATTTACGAGGCAAATTCACTGCAATGCTGGGCAGTGGAACAGGGGCGAATCAAGATGGTGTTGATTGATAAATTGACAGGTTAATTTACAAGTGGATAATAGGAGTTGGAGCCGGAGGGAGCGGCCGCGGCCCCCGCTCCAGCTTGCTTGCACTGCCATCTGTCTGGTACCCGGCGATCTGCAGGAGCCGCACACCCTCTCTTCCCAAATTAAACACAAAGACCCCTATTTACGGCAGTTTTAATTTGTTTGCTGTCTCAACACAGCACAGTCGTCGGCCGTCCCGTGTCCCCCCTCCCTCCTCCCTTACATCCCCCTGCCAGCCAAATGACATATAGCTACAGAAATGCCGACGGTCTCGCGTTACTTACAACGTTAAGTGTTTCTAAGGTCCTGGAGTACTTTTGCTTTGCTTTTAACTGAGTGGAGAAGATAAATATTTTTGTAAGTTCTAGTAGAATATCCAGTTCTGCGCTGTTCGCATTGCTTAAAAACTCATTGCATCATTTTCTGTTTAATATCCACCTGAAATATATTTTTAAAGTCCGTGGATGAAATAAAACTTGTTTTTAACTTAATCTTAACTTATTTTTCTTTCTGAAAATATATACATTTCATTATTCCCTGGCTGACAGGAACGTAGCTTTGCAGCCAAATATTTCTTCTCTTTAGTTGGGAACATTGAATAACTTCTGTGAGTCTTCTCATTTTTGTAATCCCTGGGAGCCATTTTTATGGCAATCAATCACTGTTTTTATGTCATTAAGCATTTAACTAAACTGGTTGTTGGCTTCCCCACAATGACCTGAAATTTCATGGAATTCAAGATCAAGGAACAGTTGCCATTATGTGTCTTTGAAGTTAATATGTTCCAGTCTTGCATTTTAGCATTAAGAAAGTTTTATTGGGAAAATAAAAGGGGTGGTCAGAAATGCAGTTTTCTTTTTACAGTAAGTGTTAAACACTGGAAAAAAGTGGTTTTGTTTTAAATACCTAGCATGTTTAAGCTGCGGTTGCCAAATGTACACGAGCTCCACACTGGATTTCAAAAACCAGGCGATAGGATGCACTTAGATCTCCCGTCGTTAGCCCGCGTAAGCAACCGCGCCTTACGCTTCTGGGAACTCGAGTTCTGCAAAACCCGGCGAGACCCTGAACCCTGGGCTTTCACGCTGCAGCTCAAGATGTAAAGGGGTGAAAAACACAGCACTTGAGTGTCTGCTGATTTCATTTTCTTTGAAACTGTTGCTGCATTGGGGGTACCCAGCACACCCCTTGGATCTGGGTTTGTTTTCCCAGCCCTTCCTGGAGCCCCAGTGGAAGGGAGTAGATGGTAGTGGCCTTGCACAGAATGTAAATTGTTGCAGCTTGTCTCTGAACAGCAGTGATTCGTAATGCTCTAAATGAAGTTGTGAAGGCATTCAAGGGCAAATCCTTTCCTCCACGCCTAGCCCAAATGTAGAGGCTTGATGTGGGGGAACTCTGCAGGGAGCAGGGAAGGGAAAAAGCCTTCCCTTGCACGGGCCACGGACCAGCATGTCTATAGTCTCCAAGCTACGGGCACCCTCCTCTGTGGTTCTGCTTGTCTGTCAAAGGGTAAATGGCTGGTGGATCTGCATAGTAACAGAGATCCCGGCTCTGCTATTGCTCACTGCACCCCCCCACCCCGTGTCAGCAAAGAAGACCCCCTACTTACCATCAGAGAAAATACCGTCCTGATGCTGTGCTGAAACTCTCCAGTGGGACCGTGTCACTTTCTGATGTTTCACTGATCAGCAAAGTGTTCTCACTTGTATGGAGGGGGCTGAACCCTTCAGGGACTGCATCTGCAGCAAAACTAACACTTAAAAAACCAAACCCAGACTTAGGGACGAAACCCGGTATTTCTTCTGCACAAAACCCAACCAACCGAAGTTTTACAAAGGTAACGAAAACCCTGGAAAGTTGGGCTCTTACAGGGAGAAACTTTAAAATAATAATAATCAGCTCTCTACTGAGGAGTTCTACGACATTACTGGTATTTACACCAAACAAAGGACTAACAGCTGAATTTAGCAGTCTGTCTCATCCTGCCCACCACTGCATCTGAGCAGTTTTTCTTAACTAACTTGGGGTGATTTTTGTGCGCAGTGATTTCTTTTGGGAGAAATTAGGTTCGTTTCGCAGTCATTTATTTAGAACCAGAACCAAAACCAGTGCCTGGGAAGACAAATGCTTATTTGCTTTAAACAAAAAAAAACCTTAGTACCAAGTATGATCACTGGAGAGAAGAGCAAAGTTTTAAAGCAGCAGGTGAGATGAGGGTTCCCGTGACAGGGGTTTGTGCAGGTTAGTGTGAATCATCCTGACCCACTGCTTTACCTGATGGGCTTTGCTGGTTTTCCAGCATGGACTTAGTTCCCCCTTCACCTGCTTTGTACTGATTGGGGTGTATTTCTTTACGGTAGCTGTCTGTTGTGGTATTGAACTGATTCAAGAATTTTTTTGTCATGTCTTTGATTTCTTTTGAGACATCTGGACAGTGACAGGCTTTGCAGGGTCATAGAATATAATAGTAATTAATCTTAAATTAATTTTAAAACATTCTGAGAAAAGTATTTTTTTAAATGTTGAATAACAATAGCAATGTAATAAGAGTGAGGCTGATGCTTGGAATCTCCCTTCTAATAATATAATGTGAGAATTGTGAATGTTTAAAAATATTGTGTATATATATATAAACTTTCCCAATTCTTAAATGAGTTCAGATGGCTTTTTTTTAATGCTGCAGCATAGGGCTACAAGTAACATGAAGTGAAGGTGCATATAAACCCCTCTCTTAAACACACACATAACCATAGCAAAAGACAGGTGAGCTACAAGTAGAGAATATTTAGACTCATTGATTTTCATTATTACTTTCTTCTCATTCCATATGTCACATCAAAGCATTGGTGGTATTCTGTTTGGAAAGGAGATCAATGCGAGGAGATAGGACTGATCCTTGCTATTCAAGAGGAGTTTCCAAATCCAGTGGGTGACATAGGATAAAAGTGACCCTGGGTTTGTTGTGACTTTTCTTAAGTTGAGCCAGACAGACTGCACAGAAAGGGGGGAAAAAAAAAAAGGCAGATTTTGGCTTTGTACAAAAACTCTTCTCTTAATTGAAGCTTATTTAAAAACTTAGATATTCTTTCCTACTATAATGCTTGAAGACTGTCTTGACTTCTCGTTATTATTCAGAATCATTTCAACTAAAAGTGCACATCTCTTCCCAGTAAACATATTTTATGAATCAATCCATGCAAATAATGCTTTCTTCAATTGTGCACTTCCTAAAATAACATGTTGACATCAAATCATCCTGTTTTGAAGAGTTGGTAATAATAAATAATAATCAATGCTGCAGACTGAAGGATGCATCAATTATATTTATTTTACCCACAGTTGAGACTCTTTCGGTTGTATATTTTTCCCCAATAATTTTGCACATTTTATTGTAAAGTGTACTTCAGTCTAATTGGCAATGTGGCTACTGACTGCTGATTGAGACAAAATTACACTTTGCCTGAAACAAAAATTGAGTTCTATTATGTGAAATCTAAAATATTGCCATAGTCTTGCAGGATTATTCTAGAATGTGGTTTGTCAGGGACAAAAGAGAATTGAAGAACAGGTTGTGTAAAGAAATAGAACCTGATGCAAAAAAATGGAAAATGTTGCTTGAAATCAAACTCAAATCACTAGGGAAGTAAATTTGGGAGATTATCAACATTATGAAAATAAAATGTCTGGTTTTGAGAATAGGAAAGTATTTTAAATTAAACAGGTTTGGGAAACAACCCACAGACTATATTAGTTGCTGGAACGTTATTTTAACCTTTAATATGAGTACATGAGAAAATGAAAACTTTAGTCTATTTCGGATCAGTATATTCTCATTAAGCAGAATGAGTGTTTCCTGGAGTTGTTGGCTCTTTTCAGAGTTGAATCATAAAATGGTTTGAGTTGGAAGGGACCTTAAAGATCATCTAGTTCCAACCCCCCTGCCATGGGCAGGGACACCTTCCACTAGACCATGTTGAAGTATGTACTGAATATGGTATTACAGTAAAGGTAATAGGTATGTCCTCAATTATAAAGGTTTCTGGGGAAATTTTGAGGGGAGGAAAGATCATAGAGATGTCATCAGAACAGAACAAAAGAAATTCCCTTTCAGAGAGTATAAAATTCCTCTCCAGTCTGTGTACTATTTTGAGCCTTTAAGAAGTAGTATTTGAGCCCATGGGGAGAGACTGCTTGCTAACTTGTAATTTCATATGATTTGAAATGTGGCACCTGCTGGCCTCCTATGTGGGATCACTTAGGAGAAACAGCAACTATCTCTAAGACTGGGTTGTCTAACCAGTTATCTTGAGCTAAAATCCCTTTTCACATTTGTCTTACATACAAAGCATAGATAGGGGGTTATTTTAGTATTGGCTGCCAATATGTAGATGTAATTTTGATAAATCTGTCCTTTACCTTAGGGAAGTCAAAGTTCCTGTAGTACCTTTTTGCACTAAAACGAATGTTAGGAATAAGTACGAGATCATAATATTATCTGCTTAGCTCTGTGGAGCGGTGGGCTAAGGTAAGAAAGATGCAAAACAAGTTATCAAATCAGACAAAGGGACCTAATTAAAACATGATTGCTGAGGTCTAAGAAAAATACAATTAAGTCGTAAGCTAAAGAAAATGAGGTGGCAAAGTTAATGTATTTGCCATTTATCTCTTGAGATCTCAGTTCAAAGACTCACTTTTAAATCCTACAGGATCAGCTATTTCAGATCCTACAGCAGTCCAATAGATTTAAAATTAGATTGGACTCATCCAAAGATATAATGTGTGAATGTAACAAAGCCGCTCTGAAAATAAAAATAGCACACTGCCTGTCATTGCTTAACATCTTCCCAGGATGCAGCATTCAGTATTGCCTCATGGAGACAGAGTACAATTGAAACAGGAAATCCAGGTGCAAACCACACTTCAAGTTATTTGGATGAAGTTCTGGTTTTAGAGCAAAAACGTCTTATTTCTGTGTAAAAGACCTCAGCTTTCTTGGCCACACCCCCAGTTTAAGTAGCCAAAAGATCTACTAGTTGCCTACTGAATTACTGTGTTCAGCAGCTCACAACCTCGTGGTGTTAGGCACACGGTGCAGCACCTCTTAATGGGGTATGTGTGTGTGTAGGTATTTGGCAATTAATGTATATTGCTTTTCCAGTGATTTTCCTTCTGGTGAGAAACTGGGCAGAACGTAAGTCAAAGTAGAAAATATTTCTTTCAAGATGGTCCCCCTACCCCTGTTAAAGATCGGTCCTATTCCAGTTCTTTTATTTTATTCTTCCTCTTATTTTTTGACAGTCTGTGTATGGAGATATTTCTTGTCAAGATGAAAGTCACCTCTCTTATCGCTTGCAGTGCTCTGTCAGTTCCTTTTAAGGAGTTAAGTGCACTGTGAGTTAGTAGGAACAATGAACCCCACTCATTCTTGCAGCTGTCTGGAAAAAACTTATTTTACTATTCTTGCTTTGTGGAACAAAATTAATGAGTTCAGTTACCTTCCACAACTTGTTGGCACCGTGGCCAGGTGTAATATTTAAAACAATATATCATGCATGTGTGAAACTGAGCAAATAGACCATTGATAGCTCAATATACCTGAGCCTTCTTACTCTAGTAGCAGAATTGGTTGTAGATGAAAAAAATATACGTATGCCAAACCTCATGTGGGGCAGAGGTGAGAGAATGACAGACTGTGGTGTGGTGTCCTATTTCCCACTTTTCCAGCTCATGTTTCAATGGAAAGTAAGATTTGCATTGCGGGCTGAGGTCTGGCCAGGGCCAGGCAGCCCTGCAGCTCCGATGGGGAATTCATTTCCTACCCCTGTACAACCTCCGTTCTTATGAATTCAAACCTAAAAGGGAAATTTTCCTCATGAGTGACCTTGCACTTTTCCTCCTGTTGCCTAGAGGAGGGCAAGATCAGTGCGCAATGCTTGACGACACACACCATACTCCTGTTCCTTGCTGGCCCTGCACCCCAGCCGCTACAGATTGTAAAACCACATGTCCATAATCAGTGATAAAAATAAATTCTGTATGGGGAGGTGAGTAGTCTCCTTCTGTTGCATTCAGATAGCCCACTTTGAAATGTTGAACAAGCAGGGAAAAGTCCATCAGGCATCTGTAGAGGATGCTGAAGTTAGGAGATCGATATTTCAGCTAGGCTATTGTCTTCAAACTCCAGTGGATATTAATTATTCCTGCAATTTTCTATGCATATTGTGCATAAAATAGATAAAACCAAAACACCATGTTATTACAGCTAGAAAAGCTGTATGTTGAGAGAGAAAAAGCATTGAACTACTAGAGTAAGGGCAAGAGGCGAAAGCAAAGGTATGTTGTGTTGTTTCCTTTGAGGAGAGGTGAAGGCAAAGGGGAGATTTAGCAGCTGTTCCTTGTGGCAGAAAATCATCCCTGATTGTTTGTAGAACAGAGGAATATGAGTGTCAAACAGATACCATGGATCCACAAAGATGTATCCTGACCTGCGTGCCTGCTGGATGCGCATGTCATGACTGTAATTTTGTCATGGTAAAAATGTCAGAAGTCATGAAAACCTAGTAGAAATGGGAGAGAGAAAAGTCACTGGCAAGTTTTGAAGTCATCAAATGACCCTTGCAGACCTGGATCTCTCTAATCTAATTTTCTTAACATCTGAAGGGTGGCTTATGCACCTTCTATTAGGCAGTATCTAACCCTTACCTCTTAGACTCTCCGTGTACACTGGGGCCTTTAGGAATCCCTCTGTGCTAGGTTGTGCTGTACCACCTCTAACATGGTGACAGTAGAATACGAAACCCCTGTGCTGGGGCCCAGCTGCCTTACTCCACTTAGACTCATGTTATTGTCACAATGTGCTGATCCATTAGCCTACAACCACATTGTCCATCACGGGTGTAGTCCTATATCATTCGTGTCCTCTGGTTAATGAAGAACAGGTTTGTGGGTTGTTGTTTGTTCGGTGGGTTTTTTTTAAACCAATCTGGGAGTAGTTTTTATGCCGAGCTTCAGCATTTTGCTCCTGCTTTTTATCATAAGGTTGAGAATCAGATCAAGTGCACAATGCACAGCTACGTGGCAAAAGAAGGAATGTGCTGTGACTCTCCATATAGAATCTCTGTATCTCTTTCTGACAAGAAAGCTGTCTTGTGTGATGTATCCTTGATCTTCAACTACATCCCTAAAGCTTATTAGTCAGGCTGAATTACTTCTTAACTTGTAGTATATGTTATCTAAACAGGCCATTTTTGAGCTAGTATACATTAAAACCTCCCTTCACCCTCCTTGTCTGAACCAAACTGGCCGTTTTTCAGGTTCAGATCAGATCACATCAATCTCCCCTCCAAACATGCCCCCAGCTTCCTCTTTCTCATGCCCTACAGCTTCTCCCGTGTTGGGAGATCAGGTGGCAAGTTGTCAGCAAAGCCCAGCTGCTGCTCATCTCGAAATTCACGCTTGCTCTGAGCTCCCCCATTAGTTTTGCCCTAGAGAGCATTGCTCTTCGCTGCTAACAGGGAAGCCCAGGGCCATCCGCATTTCTGCCAGCTCTAAGACTTCAGAGGGCTGGAGGCTCTAGTGTAACTAATAGGGAAGTCTGGAAGCAATGGGAGGTTTGAATGCAGAGACACAGCCTGAGGCCTGAGCCAGTGGTCTGTCACTACCGTTCCTCCTCATGCTGCTTCTAGAGACATGAAGTGGACCCTGCAACCTCAGATGAAGAGACCCCCTGTACTGTAGCTGTGGCTCCAGTGAAAACAGTGGCAGATAGATTGCTAATGCTAAAATGTGTACTGAAGGCAAAGGAACTGGGGAGAAAGGACATGTTAAGAGCGCCCTTGAAAGTTTGACCTAGTGCACAGGGGAAGGGAAAGTACCAAATCAAGGGACTGCAAGCAGGTTTGTGCTGCAAGGCTACCCAGAATTGCGGAACATCTCCTGAGTGAGGCACTGAAAACTACAACAGAGCCAAATTGTTCCCACACCATCCTGCGATGGAAAGGGATAACACCTGTTTTATTTTGCCCAAGAAGGCTCAGCTTTCCAAAGACCAAGAAACACAACACTGGGTAGCTAGTTTCTCAATAGTAGTATTTTTGCACATTTGGGCAGAGCAAACTTTGCTCAGCTTTGGACAGCCCCCCTGATAACTATCTATGTGAGTACCAACTGTAGCTGTGAAAGGGGCCAGATCAAAAATAGTGAAAATAGCCCTCTATTTTGATGTGTTTTTTTAGGCGTTTGTAAAACTGATCCCATCATCTGTTCAAAATGAGGACTGTGAAACAATAACTTGTACAAAAATGATTAACAAACAGATAAATGAAAATTTACAGTTCAAAGGCTAATTTCATATGAATATTCTCCTATTATGCAAGTGTTCTCTGGAGCCTGTTTGCCAACTGACTGTACCTGTGTGTCCTCTGGTTAAGAAAAAGTTGATGTTTTTTAGGTAGTGATATTTGTATTTTGAACATGAATGTGAAATTCCTTTTCAATATGTCAAAACAGGAAAGAAAAGTCTAAGTAACCTTTCGCCACAGTAATACATTTTTCTGCCAGTGCAATAAGTAATATAATTATAGCTTAATTATCTATACACACATTCAGTGCTTCACTGTATTTACACGTAGGGTCTACTTTGCTCGTGCCAGTTATGGACTAGTTTAAAACTACCACTTAGTGGAGTCAGTGCTGATTAACACTGATGCAACTGAATAGAATCACACTTTTGTAATAGACTTAGTTCAGAAAATTAATTCTCTTTTGAAAGTCCTTTCAAAGATAAGCTTATGTGAAGGAAACTAGTGATTGTCATCCCTTTTAACTGAAGTTTGCTTTGAAATCTATGCATACTTCCTCATCTCTCTCTCTCTCCCCCCTCCACCTCCCTGTCCCTCTCTCTCCCACTTCTTGTAGTTGTAAGCTGGTACCTATGACTGTGATGATATGCTGTAGAAGTCAAGAGTCAAGAGTTCTGGGTTCCCACTCCTGACTCTTCTTGAGTAACTTTACTTTTCCTCTGAAGAAAGTTGATTTTCATTGTTGTGTAGAAACCTTCTGTTCAAACAGAAGGATATCAGCGCTGCATTTTTACACCTTTCCCAAATCATTAGTCTGAGTTACAGATGCAAGTGGTTTGTGTGCCAAGGAAAATGGACTGATTCAGTCCCTTTGATATTCGTATTTCATGCTCTTCCACTTGCATGCCACTGTGTCCCTTATGTTTCTGTGATAATCCCTATAAACTGGAAAGCCTTACCAGCTGGGTCTAGGTAAATACCTATGAAGAGAAGGTGAAGAAGGACCTGGGTAATGCTGTTAGAGTGATAGAATGAGAAGAGGTTGGGTAGACTGAAAGTGCTCTAACAGCATGGATAGCATGATTAGACAGGGAAGTTAAAATGGATTTCCATATGCAACCCATTCTCATCAAAGTTGAAAACGCTTTTCTGCATCTGTTCTATTGCCAGTGTCAACAAAAATGGTAAATATATGTGGCTGCATGGACAGATACATTGTCAAATATGAATTGCATACTTTAGATATTTGTTTGGTCTGTAATATCACACTGGTAAAGGCAATCACTAGCTCTAGATTATTCTTTTCCTGCTGTAAAACTGTCCATCTGTCTCCTGAAGACAATGCCACTTGAAATGTCTTCTCAAAATCTGGACTTAAGACATTTATGTAAATGTATCTTGTAATAAAGGAATAACTTTTCAGTTTCCTCTGTCGCTATCAAATTAGAAGTGACAAGACATTCTTTAAGTGCAAAATAAATTATGACACTATGCTCTTGAATTAGAGAAAAATGAATATTTGTGTTACGGTAGCTTGAGGTTTTTTTTGGTGAGTGTTTTTTGAGTTTGGTTTTTTTTGTATCTGTGGACAAGTTTTCCTGCTATCAAGGATGCATCTTCATGAGATTGGGCATATCACAGAATTCTGCCCTATTTACTTTATGCTCTAAATTTCTACCTACGCTCTGGTCAATATAAACGCTGGTATGAGGAAAGTAAATCAAAAGGGCTGTATTTCTCACCTTCTTTTTTTAACTTTAATGTTAACTTTGTTGAAGTTTTCTAAACTTGCAGTGATAGTGACCTATATGAAACCCATATGTCCCGCAAATTTATATTTTTTTATGTTATTCCTGAAGCCTTTGACTGTAAAAAAAAAAACAACCAAAAAAAACCAAACCCCAAACTAACCAAACCAACAAACCACCAAAATAAAAAAAACCCACCACCCCAACCAACCAACCAACAAAACCCCAATAAACCAAACACACACCGCCCCCCTCCCCCGCCCCAACTCTCTTTCCTTGATATGTGTATCAACAGCTTGCAGACTACATTTTACTTTCTCTTCATCTTTCCTTACAGGTTAGGGTTCAGTGCCCAAGTATAGGACAAGAACGGCCCATGGCATACATTTACAATCACAGTGATGCTTTCTCGTGGTGTAACATTTGCTAAAACAGGTCCTATTTTTACTGAGTTCTGGGCTGTTTGTCTCATATTTGGGTTTGATCCAGAGTGGGACAAAGAGTCTCAACTCAAGAGTCTCAGCCTATCAGTGTCCTTGTGAACTCAAGACTTTGTAGGATTCGACAACACGCTGCATAAAGATCCTCTGGCCTGTGGCTTGTGGTCTCTGGCCCCACTGCAATGCACATAATAATAGCACTAGTTTAGTGAAAGTGCTGGAAGATGATTATTTTTTTTCTCCCTGACTAAAGCTCCTCAATTAGGAGGTAAGCCATCTCTGCTGAAATAAATGCTAAATGGCTTGACTTCACATTTTGTAGTTGGTATGTGTTGAAGCCCAGAGGAGACCTATTTCTGTGCAGAATATAATGTCAGTTTCCCAATAATGATCTCCTGAAAGTCTCCATTTATACAGGAAAATTATTTTACTGCTTTTAAAGGAAACTGTTGCATTTATGGATTCTGGCAACTTAAATCCACCATTAATGGCAGAGAAGAAGCAATAGTCAGATTAATATACTTTTTTTTCCCTGTGCATTATGCTGTTTACCTAATCGCAAGTTCATAGAGAACGATAATTCAGTAGAAAATGTATCACTCAAATTTTGGATGACAGCCTGACTTCCCATAACTGGCTAACTAACACGAACTCTGAAACTGTATTTCTTGATGGGAAAATTCTAAAAAAAGTATGCACGATAAAGGCATTGCTTGTTATGGTCTAACTGACACCTTTCTTAAGATCCTGGAGAGGTAATCACAGGCACTTGGTGATAATGGTGTAAGCCTGATTTGGACCATGTCCTCCATCTCTGTGACTGCTAATAAGTCACTATGCTGGGTTCAGTCAGGAAAGAGTTAACTCTCTTTACCGTGGCTGCTAGGAAGCTGTGTTCCTGGGTGCAGAGAGCAGCACTGATAAGTTCTTAGCTGGCACTGGGGAATGCCTGCACCAGTTTCAAGGTCTTTCTCTGATTCTGGTACTCCAGCTGCATTCCCAGCTCTCGCTGTCTCGGTACAGGCAGTGCAGGGGACACACAGTTCAGGCACCTGACCCCAACTGACCGAAGAAATATTTCATTCCATACGGGCGGCCGGGGGACAAAAAAAGGGGGGGGTTCAGTTAGCCATTACTCTCTCTCCCTTACTCTCTCTCAAAAAAAGGAGCATAAAAGGTATCCATCATGGCGTATGCACCCTGTGGTTTTTCCTATGTGACCACGGAGAGGACATGAGGAAGTAGGATGGAAAACCTAACTCACACTTAGAGGAACAAGTATGTGAACTGAAAGGGGAAAAAACTCACAAGTAGGGATTCTTCCAAGAAAATTGTTACTCCCTTATCCAAATGACACCGGAGCAATAACCCATTCCTCCAAGACATGAGTGACTGTGAATCTTGTCACTTTCAGAGGGGCTCTGGCTCCAGCCAGGTGGAAGAGAGGGACAACCGTGTTTATTGGACTGTGTGGATTCGATGGCCTGGCACGTCAGAGCCACAGCAGTATAAGGCTCTAGTGGACACGGGTGCACAGTGCACCCTCATGCCATCGAGCTATAAAGGGGTGCAGCCCATCAGTATTTCTGGTGTGACTGGGGACTCTCAGCAATTGACTGTGTTGGAGGCTGAGATAAGCCTGACTGGGAAGGAGTGGCAAAAGCACCCCATTGTGACTGGTTCAGATGCTCCGTGCATCCTTGGCATAGACCATCTCGAGAAAGGGCATTTAAAAGACCCAAAAGGGTACCGGTGGGCTTTTGGGATAGCTGCTTTAGAGACTGAGGACATTGAGCAGCTGGCTGCCTTGCCTGGACTCTCACAGGACCCTTCTGTTGTGGGACTGCTAAAGGTTGCAGACCAACAGGTGCCAATTTCTACTACAACAGTGCACCGACAACAGTACCGCACTAACCGAGATTCTTTGCTTCCCATCCAGAAGATGATTCGTCAGCTGGAGAGACAAGGGGTGATCAGCAAAATGTCATCACCCTTTAACAGCCCCATCTGGCCAGTGTGCAAATGTAATGGGGAATGGAGACTAACAGTGGACTACTGTGGCCTGAATGAAGTCACGCCAGCACTGAGTGCTGCCGTGCCGGACATGCTGGAACCCCAGTATGAGCTGGAGTCAAAGGCAGCCAAGTGGTATGGCGTGACTGAC